>NC_074711.1:84595321-84817821 GCF_947242115.1 Biomphalaria glabrata
AGTTTGGTTTGGGATGGTGTTTAGGATGTTGTATGGGTTAGAAGTGTCTGCATCAAAGGAATCAAACAGTCCTGATGTAAACTGAGGTAACCCACACGGTACACAGTGCCATGATGCATCTTTGTTGCCTAAGGCATAATACACAGGTGTATTCATATGGAGACATGATGCATGGTACCATTCATCGCAGGTGTCACATTGAATGGCTTTCTGTTTCATGGTGCATACTTTTTTGCAGATGTTGCATCTATCTTTAGATCTAGGCCCTGGATTTGACTCTACATCCCCTGCTATTAATATTAACAGTGATAGGTATTTATTTCTGCTGTGTCTGATTGAGAACTTCGATTTGTGATGGGTAATTTTCTTTAGTGTTATGGATGTGTATGTTAGGTTATTTTTTTTAAGTTGCTTTGATCTAAAGTGTGATGATTGATTATGACTGTTGTTTCCTTTTTAAGTTTAGTGTTGACTAAAGTAGATCTGGTTCTGTGTTCAGCTAGTGTGTATTTAGTAATTATTAGGATAAATAGCCAGAGCAATTTCATGATGACTGTTGTTGATTTTAGTTTTTAAAGGGGTCTAGTCTAAATCTAGTTTAAGGTTTACAATGCCTAATTTATGACTAAATCTAAATTGAAAGCTAATTTACAATGACAATTAAATCAAATGAAATGGTTATTAGACTAGATCTAGAATTCTAGGTCTAGACTCTAGATCTAATTCTAGATCAATGTATTTACGTGTATAATTAACTATATAGAATATTACTATTAGTTATTATTAGTAGTATTAGTAGATGATTAGTAGATCTAAAGCCTTAATTAAAGTCTAAGTCTAACACTAACACTAACATAACTAGACTGACTAGATCTAAAAATAATTATAATAATAATAAATGTAGAATGTAGACTAGATCTAGTCCTAAGCTAGGAGTTGTTAATTTGAATTAATTAGTGGAAAAAATGCTGAATTAAGTTAAATATATAATTTAAAGATATTAGTTTATTAGTTAAATAGCTTTTTTAATGAATTTGGTTTGATTTTAATACAACAAAATGAAAATTTTAACTCATCTCATAACAGTAAACAGGGAGCAGCCATCTTGCCAAGAGCGCGTAACTCTAATTTCAATCTATTTCAAACACAGCTTTTTAAAAATTTCATTAATGAATACAGCTTCTCAAAAATATATGATGCAAATAAAATATATGGATAAATTTGAAAAATTGAATTTTTACCATATATTGGCAATAATTGTTTAAAGATTATTATAAGATTTAAGTTCCATGAATCCAAGCTGCAAGAATGGTTTCTCTAGTTCACAATCCACATTAAAAGATATACTAAAAATATGTAAATCTTTTTTGAACAGCACTCAAGTCTTGAAATTTTCTTTGCAATTTGCTCAAAAAGTTGACTTCATAATTCTAAAGCTTTTCCTATTTCATATTAGTCAGTGAATTTAACCTCATGACAGAAAACAAGTCATTTTTAGCTGTTAGAGCCAGTTTAATGTTTGAAAACATAACACTGACAATGGAAGAAAGACACTATATCGTCTTCATTTCCCCAATATACAATTTCAAAATCCTTTTTCTTAACTGGATATAAAACTTGGCAAACTTGAGTCATACATATTCTCCATAAGAAATTGTTTTTTTTTATTTTTAGTATTATTGTACGCTACAATGTAAACTTTCATGTGTAGCAGATTTATGAGAACAATCATTTTTTTAAAAAAAGATTTGCTGGCCAATTAATTCTTTTCAGTCTTCAGCTTTTTGTTTTCTCACGTCATTGATCATAGATGCGCAAAGAGTGTTATTATGTGTAGAAGTAAAACACATATACATTATAGTCCTCATTGGGTTGTCTTGAAAATATGAAAAAGTACACAAATTAATTTTTTTTTTAATTCAACATTTTATAGTTAGAACATTGACAAATATGCACAGTGAAATAAACAAATAACAAAGGTTTATTTAACAGCTGCTTATTTTAATTATATTTAATGTACAACAATATATTGTCTACTGGTTGTGCGAATTAGATTTCTGCATTGCATTATTACACCACTATTTTGACACATATTAAAAACTAGAATTTTTACAATGTGAGCAAAATTGTTAATTTTAATTATTATTACAAAACATGAAGCATTTCTGATAAAGCCTCTCTATCCTGTGGTCTGTAGTTTGCATATCACTGGTTTAACCAATGAATTCTTTTGGTGTAATAATGTGATTACTATTTGGTTTCTATGCAATAAGTAACAATGACAACCTAAAACCATTGTATTTGTGATGATGGTCCATTGAATGATAATGAATTCACATGCTACATTGTATATATATTGATAACTTGTCCCAGATCTATACATATATATTGGGTTAGGTTGTATTAAGTTGTATTGTACAATCCCATTAGACCAAACTGCATCCCTCAGTACTATATATTAATTCCATTACACAATTGATTCAAAGCAGCACTAAATTGAAAGAGTAGATTTTATAGACTGATGGTTAAAGCTGGTGTTTATTGTTGATATGTAAATAAATCAAAATGTACTTCTATCTACTCACAGTCAGTTCATCAACAATTTATTATAAAGAAAGTTATTTTGCTTTCTAGAACAAAGTAGCTTTCACTGTATTACTTAACACTGGCCTGGCTTTATTAAACAAAAACTAATGTCAAGGATATGATTGATTAAACTGATGTATCGCCCTAGTAGTTATTTGTCTCCTTTATTACTGACAGGGCCGGCCTTAGGTAATTGGAGGCCCTAAGCGAAGTGAATTTGGTGGCCCCTAATCAAAATTCAAAATAAGTAACGAAAAAATAAAATCACGCTGTTAATTAAAAACATATCTGTACTTATATCTGTACGTATATCTGTTGGCTACTTATATCTGTACTTATATCTGTACTTATATCGAAATCAATCAATATGTTTTCGGCATGTTCTTTATTGCTTGTTGAAGATGGCCATAAGCCTAGATTTCCTAGATCTTTCCAATCGAAGGAGCTGGCTTTCCTCTGCATCGCTTGAATCGGAATCTTCCGAGACCGTGTTCATGGGCGGACTGCGTGTCAAAATCGTCCCGGGCACTTTTAAACAATCAGGCTTATAAATTGCATACCAATAAATTGTAGGCCTATACCATTTGATGGATATCCAATTATAGGCCTACCTGTCCTCAAAATCATTATGCTAAGTTTGAGTATCAATGACTGTACACTTACATAAAAAATATAGTCTTATGTTGCTTTCTAATCGCTCAGTGTGTAGACTCTAAAAGGATGAAGCCTACTAGTAGCACTGTTACGGATGTAGGCTATTACATTATTTCAGAAAATTTGGTATATTAAATTAGTCTTACACTGTAGAGATATTTTTTTAAACCCCTTTTTGTAAAAGAATATTATAAAACATTTAACAATTTAATTAATACATATTGGCAGCTTGCGACCCTTTCGATTGCCCCACCGGCCCACCGGTCCGAATGCCCATATAGCCAGTCCGCCCCTGACCGTGTTCATGACCTTTTCCTGTTAATTAGCCGTTTCGTTGATCACTTCTTCTTAAGCCATATACTACTTTCCGTTTGCCTTCTGATTCACCAGACTCACAAGTCTCGATATTTTCACCAAAAGGTCTTCTAACATATCTAACTACTAAAAACCTTTGTTAATAAACATAGACTTAGATTTTCTCGCGCCGTTCGGGTGGCAAGCTGTCTCCACAAAGATCTTCCACTGGTAAAAACTTAGAGCTAATCTAGCAGACACAGAGAAATAGAACTTTGCGTTGTTTGAGATTTCATCCAAGTTTCTCTGTTTTTTTTTTTTTTTTTTTTTTCTCTATTTTTTTTTTAGTCCTATGCGAGGCCCCCCCCCCCACCACTCGGAGGCTTTAGGCGGCTGCCTAGTTTGTTTAGGCCCAAGACAGGGCCCGCCCCTTATTTTCTTCCTACAGAGGAAATTTGAAATAACGTCTGCAGTGTATAAGATTGACACCGGGATACGTATAGGACGTCATTATATTCTGTCTTGAAGTAATGTCTGTAACATATTAGAGTTTGTTAATGATAACTGATAACCATCTTCTGACACTGGTATCACTTAGCTCGAGGTCACTTCTTTGACTGTGTATTGAGTTGTGAGTTACAGTTAAAGTGTGTTCTTTCAGAACCCGCATTCAAATGAGTTTAGCATAGTCTTTTTTTTTTTGTTAGTGATGTGATGAGATTATTAGAAGGGCGACGACTGAACACGTGTTTAACTTTGGCTGTCTGGTCGTGCGGTATGTGCGCTGGTCTGTCGTTCAGTTGTTTTGATGGTCCCGTGTTCATACCCTGCCCGTTGCTATCCCCCGGCGTCCTGCGGGAGGTTTGGACTTGGAAGTAAATTATCTTCAACTCTGAAAGAACACCCGAAATAGTACACTGTACAACTAACAAACAAACTGAAAGTTCATTAATAATAATATTGTTATATATATATATATATATATATATATATATATATATATATATATATATATATATATATATATATATATATATATATATATATATATATTACAAAGCTTCTATCAACTCACTCTGTCTGGTCAAAGGCTTGTACACGTTATTTCTCCCACACGCAAATTTGCACAACTCTTTCTTTGACCTGACAACACAAGAATCAATAAAGAATCAAGCCAAAGAAAAAATTAACAGTTACTTATTTAAATATTGGTGCTTATTTTCTTTGGTATCTCGAACAAGGGAAAGAAATTGTACTTGACCGATGCGGTTGTTTAAGTTGAATTACTCCCCTTTATACGTTATTGAGAAAAAAGTTTGAAACAAGCAATCATCATCATCATCTTTCCTTTGCGTTCCTCGCGGAACACCGGGCCTCAGTAAAAACACGCCACTCTCCACGGTCTCTTGCTAGTTTTTTAATGACTTCCCAGCTCTTAGGGAAGAAGAAAAAAAGGGAAACAAGCAATAGATAACTATAAAACCTATTTTTATAAGCACTTCCCTGGCATAGTGTGTTGGCATGAGGAGGTTGAGGAGTCTTTAGACCTCGATGTCGAGTTCAGGTCGTTCACCCAGATACCTCCAACTGGTCCAGACAAGTGTAGAAGCATTGGAATGAGAAAGCTAGAAACATGACATTGCGTCAAACAAAATGTATTTTTTTTTATGTTGTTTTCTTCGCCTCTACCGAGACCTTGAGTGACATCATCACGTCTTTTAGTACCATTAACCCTTGACCTACTTTTATTACAAGTACCTCACGCGTTTAAATAATGTATTGGAAGAAGATGAGAAAGCTATCGTGTGAGCAGACTATTTATAGATCTAGTAGAGCCAGTCAATCTTTGGAGACTTTTCCCATTTCTGTTTGGTTGACATGTTACCAGAAGAGAAGATTCACTGGCGTTTTCCTTCTGCCATTAACTCCGTTGGGGGCGGGGGGGGGGGGGCATGCTTCCCTGGGGAGGCTGTGCGGGGGGGGGGGGGTTTCGTTTCATTAATAACGAATGATGTGGGAGGGAACGCCCTGTCCGAGTGAATCCCCATTGGAAAATGGGCCAGTGTGATGAGGATGGAAATGTGGCTGTCAAAGATCACTGATTTGTTGTCAACTGAGTTTGAACGGTGCAGCCATTACACCGGCGTCCGAAATGGGGGTGTCATGGAGTGACCTCATGGCAAGTGATGAGGTGAGATCAAAGGAGCAGATTCTTAAGAACGCCGCGGCCCCACGTAAAGATTCTATGTGTAGATGCTTTTACGGTACAGTATACATTATTGAAAAAGTGTTTAATTATCTTATCTTATCTTTTAAAATACAGACGTTACTTTAAAAAAAGATGATTACGTCATATGCGTATCCCAGGTCAATCTAGTCATGCTTTTTAATCAATGACTTAAAGTCAACCAAGTCATTGGTTTTCTTGGCCGACTCCGACAACCCATTCCATGCTCTAATAGCACTAGGAAAGAAGGGGCACTTATACAAATCTGTCCTAGCCTATGGAACGAGGAATGTGCCTTTATCTTTGTGTCTTTTTGAGTATTTTATTAGGTTCTGTTTTTGGTATTTGGATTTGAATTATATCTCGTTTTTTTACGTGGGTTTCGATTCAATAATATTTCATGTTTACTTGACGTGGTACTTTTTGCTACGTCGAATCGATTGTTGTTTTTTTTGAAATCATTTTTGACTTCTGGCTTTAGTGTATTTTATAAAGTCTGTTGTATGTATTGGGTAAAGATCTGGTTGCAATCGTCTGAGCAGCTAATTAAATTAAAAATAAAAATGATTTTAAAAGTCTTTTATTGTCCATGAGGAAATTCTTCTTACAATAAGAGCACATGAATTGTACTCTAGTGCACAAACTATACATTGATCTTCCTACCGCAGTTTCTCTTAAACATTACATGTTAACGGGGATGGCCTTAGGCATAGGCAATCTAGGCAGCCGCGTAGGGCCTCCGATTGGTAAGGGCCTAGGCGCTGAGAAGAAATAGCGAAACGTATGCCCAGTTCTATTGATAGAGTACACTAGGTAATTGCGTCATTTTATTTATTTATATATTTTAAATTTTTCTATTTTATTTGGGGCCACTAATTATCTAAGGCCGACCCTGATGTGAAGCGAATATTCTTCTGCTTGTTTGTATGCAGCTCTATAAAACGCAATTAGATCGTCTTTAAAATATTTCTTTATTGCAATCAATGCCATCTCGGAGCTCGCAATTCTAATAGGACATGTATGTTTAACTTTGCAATTCGCATGTCCATTTCTAGAATGCATCAGTGCTGAGGTAACTAATTATGCGTGAGTAGAGGACAAAGGTTGACATGCAAAGGAGACATTTTTTCCCCCAATACCCAGGAAGCACTAGAGTTGGAAGTTTTGGATGGCGGGAAAACATCATTGTTATTGTGCAAGTTAGTTTTTTTTTTTAAGTTTTAATTCTACTGTTTTTTTGTTGTTTTTTTTTTTCAGTTGGAGGTAATTCAGAGCCAGTTGGACAGTCTGAGTTAATTTCTCTTGATTTGACCTCAATGCTGAGCAGACATTTTTCTTTCCAATTAGCAATGTTATTAAAGAAGGATTGACGTTTTTTTTCCTCCAATTTAATTATTTCATTGCTTGTGTGTGTGTGTGTGTAATGTATGCGTGTGTGTGGGAGAGAGAGAAAGAAGATTTAGACTTACGGACTACGATGAATGGAGAAATGTAACATGAATTGAGTGATGGGCCAATGTCTAAAGGCCAACAAGCCTAGTGTGAGGTCGGCAGTTGGTAGACGGGTAAAGCCAATAAGTTTCCCTGACCAGTGACCAGTAGGAGACAACAAATGAAGACAGGCTCAAGGGTGACCGCTGGAGAAATAGAAGACTTCCACTGAATGCTACTGGGCACTGGTCAGTGAAAATTGAGATTAAACGAGAGGGGAAGACGGGCAAGGATGCTCCCCGTGGATTTTAGAAAATGAGATTTGGCTGCTGAAGAATGTTTTATTCAAGATCAGGCTGGAGAACTGATTAGTGGGCTGCTTGATTCGAACGCCCCTTCTCACTTCTTTTTGGGCTAGTCCCTCTAGAGCATTGACCTTATTTGCTTGGTAATCCAACTGATAACTCGGCATTGATAAATAGACAAACTCCCCTTGCTTGTTATCTGCCCCTTTTTCACCTGTGTCAATATTGTAAGGGGTCGAAACAGATGTGTGTATGTCCTTAGGGTGAGTGCTGTAGACGTAGGAAAAGGGAAAACTTTTGATAAACACTTGTCTTTTTAAAGCAGACATCAGTTCATCTTGTCATTGTAAGCATGTTTAAAGAATGTTAAGTTCATTGTCACATTTAGTATTGAAATTCATTGTGTGTAAATTATTGACTTGTAAAGGTTTATTTTTTTTAATCTTATGCCAAAAAAAATGTGAATAAATACAATACTTTTTTTTATATACAATAGAAACTTAATGATTTTTTAAAAATATTTGTAATGTAGTAACTTTGTGGCTTTGACAAATTGTTTGTTGGTTACACTAAAGGCCTACCCCAGGCTTGAAAAATCTTTTCAGGAGAAAATTTCAGACCTTAAGATCTATGGGACAGACAATATAAAGGTCATAAGGGTGACCAGAACAATGACCAACCGCCTTTTTACCCCCAAACTAATGCCATGTACCCATTAGAGCTGGGTGGACTCAGAGACGCTGTAAAGATCCCGAAAAAAAAAAGTCCCAATCTTTATCAGGATTCTTTCCTGGGACCTCCCAGTTCGAAAGCCACACTTAAACACTCAGCCACGGCATCTCCTCAGGAAAAAATCAGTATTAGATCATACTAGGGCCAGCCGAGACATGACTATATCTAAAATTCTTGGTGAGAAAAACAAAATTAGAACAGAAAAAAAAAAGAAATTGCATTAAAAAAATTCTCCCATGAATAAACGTAGGCCTATAGATTAGTTACTTTAAAGCCACAAAAATGAAGCTATTAAATTTACAAAAAAATTGATACATTCCAAACTTTTGACAACTTAAATCTGATAAAAATAGAAAAAATAAATGATCAAATTGAGGCTGGGTGGCAAACGCTAGCAAGGGGGCTAAAGTTCAAACCTCCACCAGCTGAGTTGTTTGCACGTCCCCCAAAAGAAACTAGACCAGAATGCTTTAAGTTGTAGCATGAACAACAAAAGAAATGCATTAGATATAGAACAGTTGTGAGCTTGTGATCTACCAAATAAATACAATATTCATTCTGGTGACTTTTCCTGTTTTTTAAAATTTAAATACCAGCATAAAAAATAAAAAGAAGAAAAAAAAACAACCTCAAGATATTTATTGTTTTATTAAAATACATTTTTTTTGTATCTGAATAAACACAAATATAATCTTCAGACAAACAATGTTCTCAACAACAGATACAGCAGTTTAGAAGACTACAATTTTTCTACTCAGCCATCTTTCAAAACAATTTTTTTTTAATTTTCACATGCTTTTCCATTCAGATTATTCAATGTATAATATAGTTGTATATAGTGAAGTTATAACAAGACAGAACATGAAGGTTATTCTAGAACAGCAGAATCAAATGAGAGAACTAGAACAATTGGGAAACAAGCTTATAAGATATTGGCACTAAAAGCATGGATGGTTTACAAGTTTATTAGTGAATACATGTTGATATAGACAGATATAATCTTATTATATATAATCATTCATATTATTTCTATGGTATAGTGATGATTCCAACAACATTTAAGGCATTTCCTGCCCTCTCCATCCCTTTCCAAAATTTGAGAAAATATATTTAAATCAGAAATAGATCTTAATTCTTCTGTATGACTAACTAGCAGATAACCAGGCAGTCATCCTTCAGACATAAACAAGAAACTCTGTGTTTATACATTTGTAGAAGACTCTAGAAAAATCTAATACTTACAACCCAAAGAGGTTTCTGTCTTAACAACTATTACAATAGGAGGTTCCAAATGTTGAAACTACATATACAAATGTAAAAGAATGAAACTATTGGAAGCACAAGTATACATATATAGAACATACTTCAAAGAAGTCAACATGATATGGTCAGCTGAATATCTGTACATTATGTTCTGATTTCTCAAGGTGTGGACCCCCAGCACTAGACCAAGTTTTTATTTAGAATATGTGAACAATTTTTAATAAATTCTATTTTGATTTTTGAAAAAAAATCATTTCAATAATGAACAGATGAAAATAAATTTCATAGTGACATTTCACTGTTACAGTCTGTAAAAAAAATAAAAATAGAACAATATAGGTCAGTGGGGCACTAGAAAGCTGCCATATATCACAGTTTTGACAATTTTTTTTTCATCTAATAGTATATAGTCAATAAAAGATAATTAAGTAGACATAATATGATATATATATGTAAATAATAAAGAAGCCAAGTTAATGCAGGCAGTGAAGAGTTACCACTAACTGTAACCACCCATCTCTCAATCCCCTTCATTAACTTAATACTAAACACCTTCACTTTTTTACCCATAACAAAAAACAGTGCTTTGTAAAGTCTCACAGCTTTAAACAGAAGTCAGTCAATGCTAATGATAAAGTCAAATGACAACTTTTATTTTCTTTATGGTCTAGTGGAGTCAAAGACTGTGGTGCTTCATTGTACTCAATGCTGAGAGCGCCTCTCAGACCAAACACCAATGCTCTTGTTAAGGCGCAGTGTACTCTCATAGAATGACCTCCCTGCAGTGTCACCATTTACACACACTCAAAAACCTTGACTACAAAGCAAACAAGCCCTCGTCTCTCATAGCTCTCATAGCATTGTTACTGGATACACACCACTTTTTGTGCTAACAAACCATAACAAAATATGTAAAAAATATATGAATTTGAAGTATATTTATATACAGCCCTAAAAAGTAGCAATAGTAAAATAGAGAACAGATTTGGCATGAAAGTTGGTTATGCTGGTTAGTAAGCTGGAAGACACAAAAAAGTTGTATACAAATTTAAAAGGATGACAAACAACACGGAGAAACTATTGCCATTTTACCATTCTATCTGGAATTTATTGTATTCTATAAAAGATATTTATTTCTATTAGTTTATACAAAGTTATATATATACATATATATTAAAGTAACGTCTGTATTTTATAAGATAAATGACATTACAAGAATCAATACAACTTTTTTTTAGCACTGAACAGTCTTTTTAATTTCTCACTTTGCTGAAAACCTTGATATTGCTTTAAAAAACAACAACAAACTTATACCCTACCTACTTTTAACTATATTGTCAGATATTCTTTTTTTTGTATTCAAGTCTATCGAGGGAGATGGGAATGCAGGTTGGGAATAAACAAAAATATTCCATTCCTATACTTATATTTAGTTTTGAAAAACAATTTCTCAAATGGCTTCCGGGCATGACATGGCCTAAATTGTGCCGATGTGCCAAAAACTCAAACGGCTTCAAACACACAAGTAAACAATAAAAGATGTTGAAAACAAATATAAATTAGAATGATGTTAATATTTATGTCTTTTAGCTGCACCACATCTAGAAACAGAACTTAATTGCTATCATGGTATAAATATTAAGTCCTAGCTGTAATGTCTAAATTACACTGTACAACTACCTAAATGTTTTATAACCAAAAAAAAAAAAACCCAACTATTTTGATGAATGCTTCTTTTGAAAAGAAACAATATTGAAGTCAACTATTTGAGCAACTAATAACTACTTGGTTTAGACATGGCTATTCACAAAACACCACCAACATAGACTCAGCAGTTAAGAGATTTTATTGGCATTGTAAAAGGATGTTAAACTTTGTCAACAATCATTTATACAGAGTGACGCTTGAGTCAATCAGTTTGATACATTTCATTTGATTGTGTTTATACATTAAATGTTTTAGCACGAGCAAATACAAATTTAGATGAAATAATTTAGACCTTAATAGCCTTCGACCTTCACATTAGCAATAGGAATTATGGGGGTCATTACTTCCCATTTCTGAACAGCCAAGCTGTCTTTTAACTGCCTCAATGTCCTATCAACTCAAAATGTATTTTCTTGTCGAAATTTCAAAAAAATCAGAAAATTTTGGCATAAAGAGTAATTCAAAGTTGGCAGTGGGTTAGACTAGCAGGCTAAACTCTTGTTTTAGTTTGATTGATTTTGGTTTGATTCCTAGAAGAATCACTGTCACATAAAGTACTTACTACCACAGAATCAAAACATTGTGTGAAAAGGTAGTCATTTTGAATACCACATTAAAGACATCACGTGGGATCCTCTAAGACAGAAGAGCAGGGCAGAATGGGTTGACATTGAATATTTACATTAGCAACGGTGAATGTTAATTACACACAATTTTATGAATAAACATTTAGCATTACAAATGTAAACCAGTAAACAAAGATTATCATTTCATTCCTATATATACATAGATATATCATTTCAAATATATATTTATAAGTGTATGTATTGAATAAATGTAAATATAGACTAAACAGGTGTCATAAAGAGAGAAATCACAATGAATATAACAGAGGCTATTCATTATCAATATTAGATATAATTCTTTCTCCATAAGTGGATGACAACATGATTTGTTCCTTGTCTGGCTCGGCCTATATATTTATATATGTACACCTTAAGATCACACATAAATATCTCAATGACAACATTTCAAATTTTATGTGGCATTTTATATGTTAACCAAAAAAAAAAGGAATTTAGAAAATTTTAAAATGTCTATAAATGATAACATTCTTTGTTTTTTGGTTGAACAAATTGATAAATTGCTTTGTAGGATTCCCCAAATTCTAAGAATTCTAATTCGACTAAAGTTTCGTCTGACATTGAACTCACGAGGTTGATTGTAACAATATCAGGAGCCTCTGACCTGATTCTAACAGAGTTAACAATGAATAAGAAATGCTGCGCAGGTATTTTGATAAACTGTATCTTTTGAATGTGTAAATGTCAGACAAAATGCTTGCCTTATGCCCAGGACAGTAGTGCTTGCACTATTCCAGCACATGGTCATGGGTTCTGTACTGCAACAACTTTTTTGCAACATTCTTAGCTGAGTGCTGGATGTGCTACAGAAAACTATTAAATTAGGAGATGTTTAAGTAATAAATTGTTTACAATTCTACATAACAATGATAGCCTCTCTAATGAACAATGCCTTCACTTTCACAATAACCAAACATACTAATTAAACAGAAACACAAAAAAGTATGGCACTCGTACAGATCCAGAAAGGATAAGTCATTTGTTTCAGCTGGAAAATGGTTCATGTACATCTAGATGAACTGGAATGTTGTGGGAGTTTGTTTATTTTGGCAGTCTAGAACACTGACATTGAAAGAGAAAAAAATCACAACCATTTTTAAGAAAAGATCAGCTACTGAATGAATCCAGTCCAACATTATTCTTGTCATTTTTTACAAGGTTTTAATTAGGACTGTTAAGGTATGGAATGCTTGACATGCAAGTAACTATATCACATTGACCAAAGACTATTCAATACCTAGGTAGACAATTTATTAAGAGCAAATAATTTTGTTTCAACAATTTCATTATCCGAAGCTTTTTATAAAGATCTCTAAACAAGTTTACTTTTTTCATGAACAGTTTTAAAATTTAGACATGAAGGCATTCATTAATAAATGTATGTTTTATATGATTGGATGTGCTACAGTATGTATCTGATGTACAATTGTTGAAATAATTAGTTTTGATTCTTTTTTTCAGCCAAATATCATTTTCGTTTAAATTTGAGTGCTGAATATACAAATGTAATGTGATTGATGACATAAATGTAGTTACACATTTTGATATTTTGAAGGTTAGGTGCTGTAAATGTTTATACATAGTCTATTAACACATGAATTCCTAAAAGGTTCAGTTGGTCATTTTCAAAGTATTATGCCATTAATGAGATTATTTATGATAATTATTGTGTAAGCAGTCTGAATGAAATCCTCATTAACTAGTCAGAGCAAGAGAATCTAAAAGCTACTGCAGAGATGATTTGGTAGCTGTAGACTTAAAAGTCTTGTTCCTGTGTCTGGTGCTGCTTGTTTCTTGTCTGCCACAAAACAGAAAAGTGCAACTTTTGAGAAAATCTGTGTTTTTATTTCGCTCACCAAGTAATGTTGCCCTTTGCCTTCCATCTTGCCAAAAATCTTTAAGTTCAATCTATCTCTCAGTCTGGCATAGTTATTTAGTCCTTAATCAACATATTGGCCAGATTTTTCCCAAAAGTGAAACAACATCATTAAAAAAAATAACCTGATCCATAGCTAATCTGTAAATTGACCATTGACAACCTAATTCATGAGATTGGTCAACTAGTTTGAAGCACAAGCACATATTTTGCTTTTAGTTTTTAAGAGTGTCTTGAACTCATTTGAGCTCAAAATAAACATAATTCCAACACTGATCCAATGATTACCTTGTAGGATCCAATGATTAAATTGTTTATCATGTCCAACATTGTAGATGTAAACTAAAAGAGCGTTTGGATGTAAACTTGTGAAATATGATCCAAACACAAATGAATAATTCAAGAAAACTGACCACAGGGGGTCTCCAAACAGCCGATTTCTACACTACATTAGATGCAGCTGACTGATCCAGTTAGCTTGATATGAAAACCATTTCTTTGAACTGGAGCAAGCCATTGAAAAATTAAGATCATAGTTTGCAAGAAGAGAGAAGTTTTCAGCAGTCAATGTTGAAGCCTCTAAAGGTAAACTTTATTTGACTTCATCACAGTCTTAGGTTCTGCCAGAGAATTGGCTTTCCCATTCTTAAGGTTGACAACAATATTGCTCTGTTTAAGAGGCTGCATGTTCTTTGGGTCTGTGTGAAAATAGGGATTGTCACCAGAAGACAATCGGTTTCTGCCTCTCTGGAGGGATGACGATTCATAAAAGACATCCCTGTCTCGATTTTTCCTGCAAGACTGAAACTTGTAGCCAATGAAAAATCCCACTACCAGAGAGACCAAAATGGCAATAATAACAGCAGTGACCAGTATCTCTAACGGAGCGCCTCCAGCTTGTGCCGTCATAGTTGCTCCTGCTTTAGCATCTTCTGAAAAGAAAAACACAAAAATGTAGATAGCTGTATGCTATGATTCATATGAAGTACAAAGTATTACAATAATTAAATAAAAAAAAAAAGTAAATCAAAGTACTCCTTTCAGATCTTGTGATCTAAAGGGCAGATGATGGAAATGTCATCTGTTTCTATAGCAGATGGTTAATGAGGGCATCAAGTTGCCAGAACAATGACCAACTGCCTTTAATTTTCCCCAACTAAGGTCAGGTACCCATTAGAGTTGGGTGGACTCAAAATTCAAAATCCCAGTCTCCATCGAGAGTATGACCTCTCAGTTATGAAACCAAGCACTTTATCACTCTGCCACCATCTCCTACATAATTATTAAAAAGGTATCAAATAAAAATAATCTTTCAAAATTTAAAATTGGTATGTACTTCACTCTATTTGCTAATTTAAAGAAACTAAAGATAAATTCTGTTATAATTTGCATATATATTATATATATATTTATAAGAAATAAATGTATTGACACATTATTTTAATTTTTGACATCAGTCATTAGTTATCTAACTAATAGTCAGAGTGTTTCTTTGCACTATCAAATTAGTGAGAATCGTTTTAGCAAAGAAACCAAAATAATTTTTACTTTAATGGTGCATTTGGTGATGTCAGTGTAAAGTTAGAATGTCTAAGCTAGCTCAGTCAAATAATTCGTTATAACAGCCCTATGAATAACTATGTGGACAGCACACAGATTAAGTCCACAAATTCTTACCATTGCCTTCAAGATCTGCAGTAAAAACTTCTTCAGAATTTCCCTTTTCAACTTTGTCTGTGCAATAAAATGATTCAAAAGTAAAAGAATAAAAGCCAGCCAATAACTTGTAAATATATATATATAAATAAGAAGCTAAAGCAAAGTTTGTGAGTAAAAAAAAATTAAAAAAGCAATGCTCAAGACATAAATAAATGCCACAACACCACAGCTAAAACAAATCAAATGGTTACAACTTTACATCTGAAACTAATCGAAAGCCACAACAATACATCTGACACAAATCAAAAGCCACATTACAGCTGAAACAAATCAAATTTCACAACACAGCTGAAACAAATCAAATTTCACAACATCACAGCTGAATCAAATCAAATGACAGCTGAATTAATAAAACACACAATATATCACAGTTGGAATAAATCAAGTTTCACATCACAGCTGAAACAGATGAAAGGGCAGCTCACTGCAGCTGAAACAATGTCATGACATCGCAGCTATATTGACCTGAATCCACCATTCTAGTGAAATGAGTTTCCAGTACAGGTATGTTAAGCAATATTGACCTGAATCCACCATTCTAGTGGAATGAGTATCCAGTACAAGTTAGTTAAGCAATATTGACCTGAATCCACCATTGTAGTAGGGGATGAGTATCCAGTACAAGTACTGCAATATTGACCTGAATCAACCATTGTAGTGAAATGAGTATCCAGTACAAGTTTAGTTAAATTCATTTAAGAGGTATTGAGCCTAAGACTGTTCATTGTGACACCTCAATATTGATTTATAACCATGTAAGATTCCAATTTGATTTTTACCAATTTTTAGAAATTGTGATTATTTTAACTTGATTAGTTTACAATTTAACTTTTGAAGTCATAGCAATGTATAAGAAAAGGCATTCCAAGGAGGGGGTTAAACTCTGGATTAGGTCATTGGTAGTGATCTAAACATGTAGTGTCAGGACTGAGTTCTGGTCAGCCTGGGTCTCCTGTTTACTGTAGAGGAGAAGGGGGGCAATTCAGGTTGTTGACTTCAAAACTGTTATTGTTTTGGATTATTTTATTTGGTGAGATGTTTTTGTTGAACAGAATGTAACTTAAAATAAGGTAGTGTGGTTTTGTTCCTAGTCCAGGACAGTTGGACTTTTGGATATAGATATAGTCGAAGTGTAGACTCTAATTATTTCTCTGTGTTGTCACTATTCAGTCTATGGAATATTAAGCTGATATATTTTTAATTGATACTGGATATTTCAAATGTCTGAACTGATTCTGTATTATAGTACAGATAATGTAATAAACATGTTATATGTCTGTGAGTTGGCATTCTGAATCTTTGTTCTATCATTGTATGTGTCGTTGTGGTATTGCCCAGGACTTGGGTACATTTAGTAATACACATACGTATATTAGAGAAGAAATGAGTCTTGACATGTAGGTATATCCCTAAGGGATAATCTAAACAAGTTGGCACATCAAAACTACACACAAAAAAATGCAAATCCACAGGAAGTAGCAGACAAAAGCCCAAAACAGAAAGCCTCTATACAAAGCAGCTACTATTGTGTCCCCTACCAAATAAAAAAAGGTTTGCCGAAAGAAAAGAAATATGAACCCCTTTGGACTTATAAAGGGGAGACAATTTGCCATAAGTTAGGGATAGGTAAGAGGCAAAGACAGAAACAGAGTGACTGAAAGATAGAAAAAAAAATTAACAAAACATGGGGGAAAAAAGAGAGAGAGAGTGGATGACAGCAGTGTCAACAAGCAACAATAAAGTAGACAAATAGTGGATTTGTAGCCCACTTGAGATTGCAGAGACAAAAACCCTTTACAGCAGTGTTTCTCAATTTGTAAATCATGACATCACCACCCACTTCCCAAAGGTATAAAAGGGGTTTCACTGTCTATGCCCACTACGAGAGTACCTCACAAATGAGAAAAAAAAAACAAAGCAGTAATAGTTGTCTGTTGTTATATTGGCTCAATATAACAAGATTTCAAGAGGACTACTATCTAGCTAGTATACTGAAATATATAAGAGAAGGCTTCCATTAAGTGATGAGAGTTTTATTCCAGTACACACACACACCATTCAGTAGGGCAACATTTAAATCCTACTTAACATCACAAAAATTTCACCCTCTTAAGAGCTACAAGATTTATAGTGGAGACTGTAGCACCAAGAAACAGAAATTCAACTTCAACTTCTACAATTATCGTTTCCTACGTTCCCATGTGAGTGAATGAATGACAACAACTTTAACAGACACATACATAATCAGCAAGTGTAGTATGATAATATTATAGATGATTTCAAACACAATAAAATGAGTTTTAATATCAATTCAAAATCTACATGTGCATAGCATATAAAAAAAAAGAATAATTAATTGGATTAAAGTTTGTTTCAGCTTTGAATCTACTTCAGTGATTAGTTTGTGGGGTTAAAAAAATAGAATTCTTTAGCAATATGCTATGAGTTAGCCATATGGAAGCTTGTTAACATATTATCTAGCAGTGCAGAAATGTTTTTAAAACATTTTTTAAAAGCGCCAAAGTTATTTATTTTCTTTACTAGTCAGAAACTAGTATTTGGTTCCCATTTTGATTCTAGACGTTTCAAAATTTGTAAATGAAAACAAGGTCTGCAGAAATGAGAAATTACATTTGAAAAAAAATATTACAAAACTGTCTTTAGAGTTTCTGACCAATAAAGTTAATGATTATAATATCAAAGAAAAAAAGGTTCTCTTCAGCTAAGTGTAACAAAACTGACCATTCTTATCCTGGTTATTCGCAAGTATTTCTTTCTCAGCTTCATCTTCAGGTTTTGTATTTGCACATGTGCACTTAGCAGGTGTTGTCAGTTCTTCAGGGGCCTGAGTCTTGGGTTCAACTAAATTCAACAAATTGACCAAAAATAAAAGTGTATCAAGTATATTTCTCCACTAACCATTGCAGGGTAGCTCTCTAATCAAATCAGAATGGCAGTTGCAAATGCCTTGATAGCTTAATGTCAGCTGCATTTATTCTACCAAATTAAATTTCAAAATTGAAAATAGTTTATCATTTAAAGTTATGCCAGCTGATTTTTTAAATATTTAGAAGAGTGTATTTTTTTATATCTCTTTAGAAAATACAAAAAAACATTGAAAACTACCATTTCTTTCAAGATGCTTACATTGAAACAATTACTAAACAAATGATACATAAACTCAAGACATAATATTCACAAAATAATGAATTGAGAAACATGCCACATCAACAATGCAAAGCACTTTAACAAAATAAATGATGAAGACTTAAAAATGATTTCTTTCATTGATGTTTCATTATTCAATAATATCAATATTATAGTGAGCGCTATATTGGGCTAATATTTTCATTGAAGAAATAAACAGAAATATACTAATTGGTCTTACCTTCAACTTCTGGTTGACAATTACTATTTGTGCCAGTGGCTATACTTTGAACTCTAAAAAAATAAATAAATAATTTACTAATGTAGGTAAAATCTTAAGTCAACAGCTGTAGTCTATTCAATATTTGTTAAGTACTAATTCAAATGGCTATATTATAAAACTTTGCCTAGTTATAGGAAATGTTCACCATTACAAATATACATATAAAGCAAATATAGCAATGCATACCCAGTTTCTGCAGCTAGACATTGTTTGAGTCCTTGGTTCCAGGCACAATAAGGATCTTGTAAGGCCACACAAGAACTGTTTGCAAACAAGATAAAGTAAACAGCTTGCATTATTCAGTTTTCAAATCAATGTTAACAAAAGTTACTTAATTAATGCCCTCTTACAGGAGGTCTGGGATAGGATGTAATAATAAATTAAAAGCTTTATATCTGAAGGAACGTCCCAAATATAAATGTATCATGGGATACTGAACCCTTACCCCCAAAACATAAATGTATCATGGGATACTGAGCCCCCACCCCCAATTGCCATTCCTGTATAATTTTAAAAAATTATTTTTAATTACTTTAATGAGACTTAGAGCTTCTAAAAATTATTCCAATGACATCACGAGTGAAAAAAATTGTATCACTGATCAACTGACTGATACACTGACAACAAAAGCGTCTTGGACTAGTTTCTCACCTGCAAGTATTCGACCTGTTGCAACGCTGGAGTGGTATTGTAATTATTCGTTCCTTAGACATCACAATCAGTCTCTGTTGTGATTGGTCGTTTCGGTCACTGTGTATCTTGAGGCTGGTAACTGGTACACCATGGGGCATCACCTGAATGTCTTCGATGACCACAGACTCTATTTCACCCTTGGTACCTTTATTAATAGCCTTGATAACTCGGCCATCATCTATAAAAAAAAAACACAAATTTTCTTGCTACTAAACATCTTATATACATGTAAATGTACATAAATATAATGTCAAGGCTGCCAGACAGCATAAACATCATTTTTGTTCTACACACTTGACTCTAGGTCTTTTGTGTCTAGACAAAGGGAGTTAATCATGAAGGGAGGTAATTGAAAATTTAAATACAAATACAATCAAATTAGGTTAATCGGATCACATTGTGAAAAAGGACCCAATAATTTTGGTCCTAATAGGTGGATTTGACTGTATAATAATTGCAACTTTTTCATGTTCAAAGATTATTCAAAGATTTCCTTTTGTGTACAAAAGGATGAGGCACTTATGGCAACAGCCTTTGAAAACCTCAATCTATATTCTATATACATCATACTGTATGTATCATTAGTTCAGATATGTGAACGAGCTGGCCACACAATCTTATAGTGTTCTTTGGTATAATTTATAGGTATTGAATGGAATTTTAATGTATATTATCAGGAAAATATTTGAATATAGAATAAAAGTACTGTTTAAAAAAAACAACTAACAAGACTATTAGGGGATCTAAGATGTAACAGTATCACTTACCAGTTCCAACAAACATAACATCATAGTAGTTTTTATCGGCTGCTAATACCTGCCAGTCAACAGCTATCTGAGTCAACTTGGCACTGTCAAAGACAACATGGGCACACGCCATTAGAATACAAGCATCAATGTAGTTCAGTTTTTACACAAGAAAAACATTTTTTAAAAGTGAGCGAAGATTGTTCAAATTGGTGGGTTTAACGTGATTGTTTCGTAGGCCTACAACTTCAAAGGTGTAGAGCAGGGGTTCTCAACCTGTGGGTCGCGACCCCTTTGGGGGTCGATTGACGATTTGCGAGGGGTCGCCTAAGACCATCGAAAAAATGGATTGTTTTTGTCCATTCTTCTATTGCTGTATATGTGTGTGCGGGAGGGGGGGGGGGTCGCGGCAGAGTGGGGGGTTGTAAAAAGGGGTCGCCGAGCCTAAAAGGTTGAGAACCGCTGGTGTAGAGTCTAGCAACTAAGAAAAATAAAATTATGAATGCGGTTTGGGTAGTAGTGTGTTTGTAGCACATAAATTGCACCCTTTGATGTAGATCTAGATCTAAGTTAGGTTTTTAAATGGTACAGTGCGTTGAGAATGCGCTAATGAATGTGTTGATGTTCCAGGGCAGTGACGTCAGACAGCTAGCAGACGACATGAATACGGATAGCTGCAGTTTTAATTTGGATTCTAGATGTATATAAGGTGCTAGATCAATTGTATGTAATATTTCAGCTATTTGATTCACTGTGTACCGAATTGGATATGACTAAATCGGATCTATAATAGTTGCTATCACAAATACGGCCTGCTATCCATACGAAGAGGCTGAGTGGTAAAGGTAAAGGTCTTTGCTTCCGAATCTAGGGGTCTCAATTTCGAATCCTGGTCGAGATTGGGATTTTTTTAAAGGACGCCGCTTACTTGACACATAGGCCTTTAAAACGTCGGTCATAGAAACAGATGAGCTTTGCATCGTCTGCTATCGGTAGGCTTCTTAGATCGCCTCTAGATCTAGTTAACACTTATTTAGATAGGCTAATTATCTTAATTCCCTCCTCCCCATTTTTTTTGGTAACTGGGTAGGCCTATAGATTAGGCTATCTTATCTTCTTATCTTATATAATACAGACGTTACTTCAAAAAAGAAGATGATTACGTCCTACGCGTCATGCATTTAGTCATGCACATTAACCAAAGACTTAAATTCTGCCAAGTCACTGGTTTTCCTGGCTAGCTCAGGCAACCCATTCCATGCTCTAATAGCACTAGGGAAGAAGGAGTATTTGTACAAATTTGTCCTAGCATATGGGACGAGGAATGTGCCTTTATCTTTGTGTCTTTCAGAGTATTTTATTAGATTTTGTTTTTGTATTTGAAGATTATGGTTCAGTGTTTTATGTATAATTGATACTTTACTTTTGAGTCTTCTGTCCTGAAGGCTTTCTAAATTTAGTGATTTTACTAAAAGTGTTACTCTAGTCAAATGTGAATATTCGTTTGTTATGAATCTCACTGCTCTATTTTGTGTCTGTTCCAGTTTCTTAATGTTTTCTTGAGTTGTGGGGTCCCAAACGGAGGATGCATATTCTATTATTGGCTATACGGCTATACCATGATTAATAGAGCCAGTCAACGAAGGCAAAACCTAGTCTAGATCTATCTAGAATGGATAGAATCTAGACCTAATCTATATCCTTGTAAATCTAGATTTAAAACAGTTTTTAGCAGTAGAATGAGAGATCGTGTCAATCTCTGATTTCCTTTTAGCCCATAAAGCAAACAAGCTTCTATTTTCTGCCTAGCCTGACCCGCCCATTTATGAAACAGGTCGTGTTTTAGTTTCGTAATTAGCCGGAGGGAAACTGTCGAATAAAAAAAAAAAATCCCACGTGTCCGATTAAAGGCTCCATTCTAATTGATAAACATCCCAAAATCAAACTTACAAATGACTACAGCCACGGCACGGTGCGGCAGTTAAACAAATAGACTTATACCCATGCGAACCACTTGGATTGTGTGCTCAGACAAAATCTAAAGAAGAAAAAAGCCGTCACCCAAGTGGAATGCATGCTGATTTATACTTTAAAAAAGTGGCTGTGAATAAGAAGCGGGGTAACCCATTGGAGGATGTGTTCTCATTTGACATTAAAAAAAAAAATTAGTCACAACTAAACTGGCGAAACCTTTACAACTACTTTTTAATTGACTAAATAAACGTTATATTTCCAATGGACCTCCTTCACCAATCGTATCAGGGGCGGACTGGCTATATGGGCATTTGGGCAAATGCCCGGTGGGCCGGTACCCAAATGGGCCAGTGGGACCACAGAAAGGGCCGCATGGATGCCACTATGTATTAAATTGTTACAGGTTTTATAATATTCTTTTACAAACGGTGCCCTCTTAAATCTCTCTACAGTGTAATTGTAATTTAATTTAATAAATTATTCGAAATAATGTAATAGTCTACATCCGTAGACAGTGCTACTAGTTGGGCCTACACACTGAGCGATTAAAAAGCAACATAAGGGCTATCTTTTTTATTTTTATAGAAATACAGAGCTCATTGTATGCATGTGAACAGTTATCGATGCTCAAAGTAATATAATGATTTTGAGGACCTATAATTGGATGTCCATCAAAAGATATGTAATTTACGGGCCTGATTGTATAAAATGCCTGGGCCGATTTAGACATCCAGTCCGCCCCTGAATCGTATACAAACAACATTTAGCCATGTGATTCTCTATCTCATCTATACAAATTACGATCTAATTTTTAATACACAATGGCTATCACCTGATTATTTTTTCCCCCGTTGTTTTATCAGTATTATCACGTGACTAAATGTTGTTTGTTTACGATTGGCGAATGAGGTCCATTAACATGAACGAGTAAAATGTTTGTAAAAAAAATGTTTGATTGTAAAATGTTGTACATGTTTCGGATGTTCCTTCAGAGTTGAAGATAGTTTACTTCCTAGTCCAAACCTCCCGCAGGACGATGGGGGAAGTGAGCAGACAGGATTTGAACCCTGGACCATTGATAAATCCGAAACGACAGTCCAGAGCGCAAACCGCACGACCAGTCAGCCGTCACAACCAGGCAGCCAGGTCATCTATCTCAGTAGTCCGCGGAGCCCAGGGATATATGAGGCGACCGTATGGGGTCCCCAGAAATATTAAAATTGTGTAGAATTTAGAAAAACTTCTTCGCTAAAATCCAGTTTATCCGATCGGATAAGTCTAATACCCCCCCCCACACACACACACACTCCTGTTTTATATGTCTTTTGCGTACTATTATTTGACGACCTAATGTATATACTATGCATTTATGTAGCTTTTTCACTTAGGGGTCCTCGGGCAGGATTTGATTAATTAAAGGGCTCCTCTGGTCAAAAAAGTTTGAGAACCTCTGAGTTATCTAAAGATTCTTTTTTCTTTTACTTTATTGGAGATTTCATACATGGGACGCTTTATGGTGTATCCTACCATCCCAGTGGCGCTACATCTCATGCAGGGCTCTGTCCTGCCTCAACACATCCCTCCATTCAGGTCTCTCTTGAGCCTTTCGTCTCCAGGCCCCTAACCCCAAGCTGTTGTAGATCTGCCTCCACATCATTAACCCATCGTATTATATATATTTTCGTGGTCTTTGGGTCGCCTGCCTTTTAGTTTTTTTTTGCCGGTATACAATGTTTAGCTCCTCTGTTCTCAATAGTTCACGTGTTTAGTTTTTAGTTTAGTATTTGGCCTGTCGTAAACATCTCCAATACTATGAAGTCGACTGCGTGTGTCCAGTCCAATACTAAGGTCTTCCTCCCTGGACAAAGATGCAATTATAGGATAGCTTGAAAACACAATTTGATTACGTAAGCGGGCTTCTGTTTATACAAATCCAAGAAGGATTGTGTCTACATAATGATGACTCGTATGCTACTACAGGACTAGTTCACACAAATACTCCAGATTACAACTGGGAGAGAGAGGGAGAGAAAGAGAATGAATGTCTTATACTCATATAAACTGTAAAAACAGCAGATATCTGTCATTTCTTTCTGATGGCGGGAAACAGCAGTGAACTTTTCCAGACATCATTGTACACTTAGTCCCCCCCACCCCCTACGGGCATTCCTGCAAAGAGAATTGTCTTTAATGGGCCAGCAGCCGAGGACTGAATGAAATTCCCAATGCAACAAATGACTTCTGACAAAATCGATACCGCGACATCGCCTGCCTTATCTGTCCTGTTCTCTGGCATACCACTTTCGTATTTTCTACTATCCCGCGTTCATTTGGATTTTTTTCCCCCTACCAGACTTTTTTTTGAAACGTTATATGTCCAGGCTTATTTTAATATATGTTGTATTTGTTAGAGTGCAAATTAGACAATGCTTTTAGTTAAATAACAAATCATTGAAGTCCAATATTTTCAACAACAACAAAACAACAACAAAGAAACAAAAACCCAACAATAACCAATAACTGGATACTTTAATGTTCCACAATACAGGCAAACGTCTGGATAACGATCCCCTTGAGGTTGGTGCTAAGTTCTCCAGACATTTGCCTCTATTGCCTATTATATATATATATATATATATATACCCAAGGGGAGGCAGGTGAGGAAGCGTATGGTGCTAAATGGGTATAAAAAAAAACATAAAAACACAATATAAAGTAAATATATTTGTATAAAACTTTTTTTTTTGCATTTTATGTGTAGGTTTTGTATTGCTTACTGGTGGCTTTTTGAGAGAAGGAGAGGGGCGACCGGACGCCCTCTAAATAACCTCGGTGGGACTTTTTTTGTGTACATTAGGCTATAAGATATTTCAAGTTGAAATGAAATTAAAGATACTGGTTCATTCTTCACCAGCTACCCACACAGTGCAGAGCAAAGCATCCACTAAAAAAGATACTATCTAATGGACCTCATTCACCAATCGTAAACAAACAACATTTAGCCACGTGATAATATTGATAAAACAACGGAAAAAAAAAACGTATCACGTGACAGCCTGTGTGTATTATGTAATTTGTACAGAAGAGATAGAGAATCACGTGGCTAAATGCTGTTTGTTTATGACTGGTGAATGAGGTTCATTCATGTAGGTCTAATAATACATAATCTAGACTTAGGAAAACACTTACTTAATACTGGTGAAAACTAACATGGGTCTCCCTCCACTGGGCTGCATAGCTTCGTCCATCAAAGGGTGGCTCTTGATAAAGTTTAAGTGCTTGTAGCCGTATGCGCCCTGACTGCCATTGTGACACTGCCAAGACAACATGTCATCTCGTTAAAGCAGGAACAATCGGTCAATGACAAAGTGACAGAGAGGTAAAGGGCCTCGCTTCCGAACTGGGGGGTCCCTGGTTCGAATTTTGGTGAAGACTGGGATTTTTTAAATTTTGGGGCACCTCTGAGTCCACCCAGGTCTAATGGGTACCTGACATTAGTGGGGAAAAGAAAAAGTGGTTGGTCATTGTGCTGGCTACATGACATCCTCGTTAACCGTGGGCCACAGAAAAAAGATGACCTTTACATCATCTGCCCTATAGATCTCTAGGTCTGAAAGGGAAATGTTTTATTGTTAGTGCACAAACTGACTTTACCGCATATTTTATTAAAGTGATGTCACTTAAGACAAAAGTCATCTGGACTAAGCCAAGATAGATATAAATCTTTATACAGTGGTGGCTGTTTCTGATTTAGAGGTCATGTCCTATGCAACAAGTCATATATTGAAACACAATTTCTAGCCACAACAAAATGTTGAAACAATAATAAACTTCCTGGTCGAATGGGGTGTGGTGGCTGAGTGGTTTAACACTTGGCTTCCAAACTTGGGTTCCTTTGTTCGAATCTCTGAGAAGACTGGGACTTGAATTTCGGGATTTTTAAGTCGTCTTTAAGTCCACTCAACTCTAAAGGGTACCTGACTTTAGTTGTGGAAAATAAAGGCCGTTGATCGTTGTGCTGGCCAGTTGACACCCCTGCTCGTTAAACCTTGGCCATAGAAACAGATGACCTTAACAACATCTGCCCCATAGATCGCAAGGTCTGAAAGGGGAACTTTTTTTTGTACTTCCTGGTCAAAGAAGACCACAATCCATGAACTTGATATCCGCGCTCGATCTTTGATTTTAAATGCCTATTGCCGTATTGACTGCAGCCCAATAAATTGACACTTCTAGTATTGATGACTTCAAGGGTTAATATTTGAAAAATACATATATTGTATTGAGGACTGCTCCCAGCCTTAGTTTAAACAGTCAATTCTCTAGATATAAAATATGTGAAAATTGAGAAAAAAAAAGGAGGGGGGGGGTTTACAGTATATGAGAGAGAATTAGTTGAAGGGCCGTGCTTCAACTATTCCATACTTGAGCAGCACAAAGTTACACACATCTGGAAATTTTGCAGTCTGGTCGTGCACAATAGTTGGCAGGGAAGAGGACGCTTTAAGTAATAGAGTTTAATATTACTGTAAAATCTTCTTATCTTATATAATACAGACGTTACTTCAAAAAAGAAGATGATTACGTCCTACGCATCATGCATTTAGTCATGCATATTAACCAATGACTTAAATTCTGCCAAGTCACTGGTTTTCCTGGCTAGCTCAGGCAACCCATTCCATGCTTTAATAGCACTAGGGAAGAAGGAGTATTTGTACAAATTTGTCCTAGCATATGGGACCAGGAATGTGCCTTTATCTTTGTGTCTTTCAGAGTATTTTATTAAATTTTGTTTTTGTATTTGAAGATTATGGTTCAGTGTTTTATGTATTATTGCTACTTTACTTTTGAGTCTTCTGTCCTGAAGGCTTTCTAAATTTAGTGATTTTACTAAAGGTGTTACTCTAGTCAAATGGGTTACACAAAATGTAAAAATGAGATCATTTCAATGGAGTTGACCAAATAGCTTAATATATATGTAGGCCAACAGATTGAAATAAAGTGTCATGCAGACAAAAATTAAAACAATCCAATTAAAAGACTACACCATTGAAGACTGATAAACCTTAAAAAAAAATGGAGCATTTATATTTTTTTTCCACTTATACAAATGCAGTCATAGATCTAGACCTAAATATAATTTGCCTCACAGATCTAGACCTAAATACAAGTTAACTCTTAGATCTAGACCTAAATACAAATTAACTCTTAGATCTAGACCTAAATATAATTGGTACTGTTGCTAATGATTTTGGTGTTTCCAAAGATGTTGTTGTCAGTACAGATGATGGTATTGTCTGAAAGGGTGACTTTGTTGTGTTGGCACAGATATAATTAACTAATAGATCTAGACCTAAATACAAGTTAACTCATACATCTAGACAAGAAGGAAAGTAATCTCCTTGTAAAAAACTTCAGTTAGACAGAACATTTTTTCTTGCAAAAAAAAAAAAATAATTAAAAAAATTAATTATGTGACACCAAGAGAGCAAGACTAGCCAAGCAAAGAAAACAGACAGCTGACACAATGACATGCACACACACACACACACACACACTCACGCATGTATTTACCTCTTCAGGGTGAGGGGAGGGCGTGTTGTCCCAGCTGACTGGCAGCCAGTTGTAGTTGTAAGATTCCTGACCTTTGAACCGCCTCTTGAAGACTTGAGTTATATCTGTATACTTGTATGCACAGACAGCAGAGCCCCGGATGGCATTCCTGGAGGGCAGATAGACAATGTCACACATTTAGCTAACAGCGTCCACCTGCAATTCCCTAACATCACATGTACCACTCACACCCCCCCTTTACCCCCCTCCCAATGTATGCAGAGTGCAGAAGATTTTGTTAAAAGCAATCCAAGGGACAGAACTCGTTCAAATGAAAGCTTTTGGTTTCCACTAACCTGACCTTTCGCAGAGGTTCTCTGAATTTATCTAGAGTTAGTTAAAATATCATTCAGTGGCTCTCATTGCTAACAGACAAAGTCTTTCATCATTTTACGTGTACTAAACGACGTAAGACCCCCCTCCCTTTTTGTTGTTAAAAATTTACCTACAGAAGGAAGAGTTACTTGTAGTAAGATGTATCTCCATGTTTTACAGCACATATTTTCAAAATATAGTAACAAATCAAATTCGAAGACATCTATGGGGCAGATAAAGTAAAAGTCATTTGCTGCCCATGGTCTACTTGGTTGTCATGTGGCCAGCACAATGGCCAACCGCCTTTAATTTTCCCCAACTAATGTCAGGCACCCATTAGAGGCACCCAAAGATCCCGAAATTAAAAACCCCAGTCTTCACCAGGATTTGAACCCAGGACCCGCAGTTCAGAAGCCAATCGCTTTATTGCTAAGCCACTGCACCACTCATTTGGCCCTACTGAAATTATGAATCTCAGTCTTCACCAGGATTCAAACCTGGAACCCCTCAGTTCGGAAGCCAAGAACTTTACCACTCTTCACCAATGCCTCCCATTTCAGGATTGTTCAACTACTTATAGTAATTCTTCAGCGACCTCAAAATATATATGCAAAAAAAGGGATACAAACTCTGCATTATTGTGTACAAGATCACTTCTTTAAATATTCTGAAGTTTAATAAAATGAACTTGTCATCTCAGTAAATAACAAATTTTATTAGTTAACAAATAAAACTTCTACACAGAGAAGCATTGTAAATATTAGAAAGCACACATGAAGTGATACATGGCTTGGATCCAGGGATACAAATTCTATCCAAAAGGTCAAGGACTATTCTGTTTCAATGCTTCAGATGTTCCCTTAGATTTGAAGATTATTACCCAAACCTCCAGTAGGATAATGCAGGATGGCAGCTGGCAGGTTTTGAACTCAGGACTATTGTGAACATCAAACGAGTCTAGAGTGCATACAACAGGACCAGGCAGCCATCCTTGGGTATTTATGAGGGGAGTATTGTAATGCAGGCAAACAGACACCCTTGGGTATTTAGGAGGGGAGTATTGTAATGCAGGCAAACAGACATCCCTGGGTATTTAGGAGGGGAGTATTGTAATGCAGGCAAACAGACATCCTTGGGTATTTAGGAGGGGAGTATTGTAATGCAGGCAAACAGACATCCCTGGGTATTTAGGAGGGGAGTATTGTAATGCAGGCAAACAGACATCCTTGGGTATTTAGGAGGGGAGTATTGTAATGCAGGCAAACAGACATCCCTGGGTATTTAGGAGGGGAGTATTGTAATGCAGGCAAACAGACATCCCTGGGTATTTAGGAGGGGAGTATTGTAATGCAGGCAAACAGACATCCTTGGGTATTTAGGAGGAGAGTATTGTAATGCAGGCAAACAGACATCCTTGGGTATTTAGGAGGAGAGTATTGTAATGCAGGCAAACAGACATCCCTGGGTATTTAGGAGGGGAGTATTGTAATGCAGGCAAACAGACATCCTTGGGTATTTAGGAGGGGAGTATTGTAATGCAGGCAAACAGACATCCCTGGGTATTTAGGAGGGCAGTAGTGTAATGCAGGCAAACAGACATCCTTGGGTATTTAGGAGGAGAGTATTGTAATGCAGGCAAACAGACATCCTTGGGTATTTAGGAGGGGAGTATTGTAATGCAGGCCAACAGACATCCTTGGGTATATAGGAGGGGAGTATTGTAATGCAGGCAAACAGACATCCTTGGGTATTTAGGAGGGGAGTATTGTAATGCAGGCCAACAGACAACCTTGGGTATTTAGGAGGAGAGTATTGTAATGCAGGCAAACAGCCATCCTTGGGTATTTAGGAGGGGAGTATTGTAATGCAGGCAAACAGACATCCTTGGGTATTTAGGAGGAGAGTATTGTAATGCAGGCAAACAGACATCCTTGGGTATTTAGGAGGAGAGTAGTGTAATGCAGGCAAACAGCCATCCTTGGGTATTTAGGAGGGGAGTATTGTAATGCAGGCCAACAGACATCCTTGTGTATTTAGGAGGAGAGTATTGTAATGCAGGCAAACAGCCATCCTTGGGTATTTAGGAGGGGAGTATTGTAATGCAGGCAAACAGACATCCTTGGGTATTTAGGAGGAGAGTATTGTAATGCAGGCAAACAGACATCCTTGGGTATTTAGGAGGGGAGTATTGTAATGCAGGAAAACAGACATCCCTGGGTATTTAGGAGGAGAGTATTGTAATGCAGGAAAACAGACATCCCTGGGTATTTAGGAGGAGAGTATTGTAATGCAGGCAAACAGACATCCTTGGGGGAAGTGAAAGCACTGCTTCATCATGAGGAGTGAGAGGGAGGGGTCATAAATATCAACAACATATAGACATTTGAGGTACTGGAAAACTTTGTTAGAGGGGATACATTGACAAGACATTCCCCTCACTATATATCTAGACTATAACTTGGTTAACTTACTCTGGTGTATTGAAGACTGCATAGATCATGTCACTCCTGTCTCCACTGTCCTTAGTAGGTCGATAGTTGCCCTGGCCAAATTCCGAAGTTGATTCTGCGGAGAACAACAGCATGCTTGCTCAAAGTATATAAAATACATTCAGACATATATTTGTGTATCACTGGTTAAAGGACTAACAACAAAACAGTAACAGACAACTCATGCACAAAATCAAGGCGTCAATATTAGCCATCACCACTAATGGGTGAATTACCCTTTTGAACTAGGAATAATACATAATCCCACCATCATTCATGTAGGATGCAAAAGAGTCAAACACAGCTTACCATTGTCTATCAAAATATAATAATTGCCATTGAAGTTCCCAATAAAAAAAAATTCTTTTATTCTTTGTGAATGTAAAATTGTATTTAGATGAAGCTTATCTTTAAAGATGTGAAAATATGTTGAGAAAAAAAAATAAAAAAAATTAGGATCTATCTCCCTTGTTTTATCTTCCCAGCATCCAATTCGATCCAACTCCAGAGAGAGAGAGAGCAGCACTAGCATGGGATACTTACGAATTTCATCAAAATAAAAGGGGATCTCTCCAGGGATAGAACAGTTGATTCTGGCCTTGAAAAAGGAGGTGAATGTGTTCTGTAGTGTCCGGACCGCTCCACCCTTGTCCATTTTACACACTCGACCTACACGCGAGAATACCGCCTGAAAGAAAACACAGTTACAGTAAGGTCCAATACATGGTTTGAGTTCTAAGCGGACAGAATGAGACAACATATGTTCCGGACGCTAAAAATTTAAACTAGCTAAATTTGTATTTGTAAGATTAGTGGTTGTCATCTGAACGCTCCAACATAACAATGAGAACGAGGAGGAAGAAGAACATTATATTACTTTAACTCTTGCCCTCCGTAATTTTTTTTGCACATTCGGACGGAATTTTTCATTTTGCTCATTATTATTTCACTACCATGTTATGATTGGGCTTCAATAGCTTTGTTCGTTGGGTTCAGATAATGTTTTATTTGGTATAGGATTAAAGGGGAATGCATTCTCCTTCTATATAACATAAAGAAAAGGTTTTAAAATTAAATATTTATTTAATTAAATGTGGTCAAATCAACGATGGTATCGTCGATTAGGAGAGGAAGAGTTAAGTCATGATTGTATCTTATTAAAATCATTCTCTGATGACTATTTCCATTCTATTCTACTGTCTACAAACAGCATCTGATATTCGTTGGTACCATTGCCTTTGAATTTAAACAATAAAAATAATAAATAATAGCTTTTATATAGCGCTACTTTCATTCTTATACTTTATAACATGCTCAGAGCGCTATGGTCCAATCTAATGTGTGGACCAGTGGAGGGAGAGGGTATCTGGGAAAAGGTTTTCCGTGCTGCCTTTAGGCGCTCAGTAAAACACAACTCTGCTTGAGCCCCCTTCATGGGTAGCCAAGTCAAGTTATGATCAAGCGTACTTAGCACGCATCCCACATTTCCTCAAACTAAAAAAAAAATAATTATTGCACAAACCAATCCTATTCTTGAATCGGTGTGAACAGTACATTGCCCCCCCCCCCTTTTGCAAGTGCCCCACAATACATTACAGATCAAATGCGGGCCAACTTTGGATTACCTTCCCACAGTTGATGTTCTCCACAGCCATCTCGCGGAAGAAAAAGAACACCTTGTCATCCTTGTCGTAGGAGCTCACGAAGTCAGGCTCTGCGGAAAGGGGAGGCGAGAACACAATCATGTCAAATTATTTTTTTGTTTCTTTTTTTTTTACTATAGGTAAGGATGGGGGATAATACGTAAATGATGTCTGTTCGATTTGTCTGCCCTTTCACGTATGTCACACTATATTTGTCCGTGTAGTTGACATCCATCAGTGTCATCAGACAGTATCATTAGTGACATCTTTTGAAATGTCCTGCAACTAGAGTTAAGACTATGTCTGTTAAAATTTATGTTTTTTGTTTTATGTGTGACACTGGCAAAGCGTGAATTTTTAATTGTGTAATTGTGGATGTTAATGTTAATCGTAGATAGTGAAGACCAAAGTCAATACCAAATCCATTGTCTTCCTTAAGTTGTATTTATAATCTTATCTTATACTTTTCAGACGTTAATTCAAGAAGATTGTTACGTTCTAAGCATGTCATGTGTCAATCTAGTCATGCGTGTTAATCAATGAGTTAAACTCTGCTACCTCGTTGGTTTTCCTGGCTGATTCAGGCAACCCATTCCATTCCTTAAAGGTATAGTGAAGAGGGAGCATTAGTTCTAGTAATAAGGAATGTGCCTCTATCTTTGTGTCCGAGTTTTATTAGTTTTTTTTTGTTTTTCTATTTGAAAATTATGGTTTAGTGTTTTATGTATTATAGACCTTGCGATCTATAGGGCAGATGATATTAAGGCCATCTGTTACTTTAGCCAACGGTTAACGAGCAGGGTGCCACGTGGCCAGCACAACGACCAACCGCCTTTGCTTTCCCCAACAAAAGTCAGGTACCAATTAGAGTTGGGTGGGCTCAGGGGCGCCCTAAAAAATCCCGACAAATAAAATTCCTAGTCTTCATCGAGATTCGAACCCAGGACACTATAGGTTCGGAAGCCAAACGCTTAATTAACCACTCGGCCACCCCCCAAGTATTATAGCTACTTTACTTTTTACTCTTCTGTACTGGGGTGTTTCTAAGTTTAGTCATTTTATTTATTTTACTAAACATACTCTAATGCAGCGGTTCTCAACCTTTTAAGTTCGGCGACCCCTTTTTACACCCCCCCCCCCACTCTACCGCGGACCCCTCCCCCCACACACACATACAGCAATAGAAGAATAGACAATAACAATCCATATTTTCGATGGTCTTAGACGACTTCTGGCAAATCGTCAATCGACCCCCAAGTGGGTCGCGACCCACAGGTTGAGAGCCCCCTGCTCTAATGAAATAGTGACTTCCTCGTTGAAATACATCCTAACTGGTACATATCAGGTTTTGACTACACTGAGGCATACGGAGACCTCAGCCATCATGACGGCGCCAAAATGGTGTTTATTTTTTACCACCATCAAACGTGGTCTCTTTAGGAGGAGGGGGAGGGGGTGACAGTAATATAACACACACACACACTATTTCCATTTATTAGATTTTCCCAGCCCACATAATTTATTTATAATATTTTTAAAAAAACGTTCATGAGTATGACATGCTCAGTAGGACTTGTAGGCTTGTAGGACTTTCTAACACATTTCATATTCAATACTAAATAAAATATGCAACCCTCCTTCCACACATTTTAGATCTCACTCTGTGTGTGTAACATGATTTTATTTTATTTACGACAGCCATAGCAATTCAGAAATTTTGACGATCAAATATAAACCACTGGCAGCCAGCCAAATATGTCAATTTTAGATCTAGTCTACAGAATTATCTACTTAAAACTTTTTTTTTTATCCTTCTGATCTAAAGTTGTACTAGTGTAATAGACGTCGTATGTCCCTGTACAACTTGTACTAAATCTAATTGCCCAACAGTTTCCTCCCCTCCACAGTATCAGTAGACTGAGCAGGCTGCCAAAAAAAAAAATATTTTTTTTCGGCACAGCTCCAAGAAATATGCCAAGCGAAATTGTATACAAATCTCTTAGGTATTGTACTAAGCAATGGCCAAAAAAAAAAGGGGGGGGGCAGTATATGAATTGAATGTAATCTTTATTCGCACATAGACAGGCATAAACAAATCATAAAGGTTTAACGTTGCAAAATCTATATACTGTGAATCTTGAGATAATAGATAAACTATATGTATATTTTTTATAGTAAAATCATGGTTAGTTGTTTCAATACTTTCTAACGACATTTATATTTTGTAACGGGGTCTCTTTTTTTCTTGTAGAAGTTGGCAGCTGCATTCTGCCGAAGGAAAATAACTCCTAAAAATAAATTTAAAAATTAACGAATTTAATCAAAGGAGGTACTTACCGTTTAAGAAAATGGAGTCTCTTGGCTGGGTCCTGATCAAGATGCTTTCACTGTTCTTCTGGAGGATGAGTGGGTCTCTGGAATCAGGGTCGGAGACTGTGGCAGCGTAGAAACTTCCATCTGGAGAGGGGGTGGGGGAGAAAAGCAAAAATTAAAGTTTGATTAAAAGGTATAGCAGCGTTACGTCACAGAAAGAGACGGCATCATGTAATGCAGTTGGCTAAAGGCGGACTCTCAGTCTCATTCGACCTATAATAGCTTTCTTTATGCCCTCTTTAAATGATAAATGAGCGATAATCCAGAAAGCAGCCCATACATAAAATATGAGTGATAATCCTCCTCCGCCACCAAAGAGAATGCCACCTCAACCTGCGAGACAAGTGGACGGGAATGTCTCTCGAGAATAGGGCTCCACCGTCACAGGAAAGGGTGCTCTATGAGATGAACGACAGTCGTTCTACGATTGTACATAAAACACTGAACCATAATCTTCAAATACAAAAAGAACAAAATTTAATAAAATACTCAGAAAAACACAAAGATAAATGCACATTCCTCGTTCCATATGCTAGGACCAATATTACAAATGCTCCTTCTTTTCTAGCGCTATTAGAGCATGGAGTGGGTTGCCAGAAAAACCAGTGACGTGGCAGAATTTAGGTCATTGGTTAATATGCATGACTAAATGTATGACGCGTAGGAAGTAATCATCTTCTTTATTGAAGTAACGTCTATATTATATAAGATAAGATAAGACTAAAGGAGGCCAACAATGCAAAAGTATTGTTTTTAAACTACATTTTCCCAAGTTACAATGAAAAGTCATCATGGTACGCTAATGAAGACATTATCTCGTTAGCAGGGTGATAGGTTAACTGACTAAACTAGATCTGCTGAAGCTTTCGTAATAATAATATAATATAAATCATCAGTGGCGTAGCTAGGAATTTGCCATCATTTGGAGGCCCGGGGGCCTGTCTTCTTCGGGGGACTCTGCATTTTGCATAATATTAATATTTAATGTAAAAAAAAAAACACTCATTTGGGGGACCCCTAAAGTGGGAGCCCGGGGGGGGGGATTTTCAAATTCTGCCCCCTCCCTCCTCCCACCCTAGCTACGCCTCTGAAGATCATTATAACATGACATTGCCAGTGAGTGCACAACTGAAGCAGACAAATCTATCGTCTGCCGCGGAGAGGAAGAGGTTCAATACAAGTTATCTTTTCGTCCTATGCACCTGCGGTAGCTTTTCTTTGCTTAGAAGCAATTATATTCTAAACACATACACCATTGTATGTATACGTATGTAGGTTATCACGTGACCAAAAAGTATTCTACTCTATATGACACGTGACACCAAAGCAAATACAACCAAAACAGAGATGTATGATTACTCAGATTTTCATTGTTTATTTTTTTTTTTTAAAGAAAAATAAATAGGTTATTGTTGTTCAGGTTTTTGGAGGTAGTTTAACAACTAAAGTGTGTGTGGGGGGGGGGGGGAGGGGGGAGCTCCCTATTTCCAGCCCCCAGTTGGTGCGCCTCCCATTTCACGTCAACAATGGCCCCCGTGTCACGAAGTATAAATGTCACAAGGTGCTAGGTCGCTGTGACAAAGTACCCCTCAAAAAAAAAAAAAAACCTTCAAGAAAAAGTTTGGCAAGTACCTGAACAAAATCCTTTTTTTAAACGCTTCAACGAATTAACATTTTCAGCCTAAGTAAAGTCTAAAGGGAGGGGGGGGGGGAGGGGAGTTGATGGAGCCTGGAGATGGGGGGAAGTGACACAATGGTGTTATGCGGATTTAACTTGATGGTGTAGCAGCAGCAGCAGATAGAGGGAGACAAGCGTTTGGGTTCACACTATTTTCAACTCTACTTTCTTAAGAAAACAAAACAATAAGCTTGATATAAGAAAACAAACAAAAAAAAAATAACATCGATTTAATTAAACCTTTTAGACAAGAGCTTTTGTTTATTTAGGAAACGAGTCATTAAAACTGTTTTCTTTTTGGTTGTTTGTTTGTTTTCACTGGAAATGGCATCCAGCTTGTATACACTCTTGTGCCTTTTACAAGACTTATAATGGACTTGAGCAATCTGGAGCGTCATCTTTCGACATCGACCCACTGCAAAGTGGTGGTACAAGACGTTTAAAGTTCCAGATAGCAAGGCATCACGGACCGGGTATGGCCGAGACCATTCTTTACAGAATGCCTGAACACTGAGCTGTGACGTCGCTACCTGTAGGCAGTGGAGGCCAATAGCTCGTTGCCACGTTGTAAAAACATGTGACGTGGCTACGAGCTATTGATCTAAACTGCCCACAGGTTGTGACGTTGCAGGTCTCGGTATGGCCCAAATGCAAAGTGGCGGTAGAAGGCGTCATGGACCGGATATTGGCCCACAGGAAGTGCTTTGCATCCCTAGACAAAGGTGTGGAGAAAAAAAAAACGTGGTATTCTATTTATTACACAATGATAACCATTTTGTGGTAGCTACTTGTGGTAACAGTTTAGCGTGTAGTGAAGAACCGCAATGCAGTGTAATAAAACAATATAAAGACCATATTTCTTTCCTTTTTAGTCTAAAAACGAAGTTTAACTATTTAGAGAGGCAGAATACAGCGAAGACTGTGAATTCAGATGGATTGCCTTGCTTCAGTGGCGTAGCTAGAAATTGGCCATCGTTTTGGGGACCGTGGGGGCCCCTGCATTTCGCGTAACATTTAATATTTATTGTAAAAAAAATCACTCATTTGGGGCCCCCCTCAAATGGGGGCCAGGGGGGATTTTCAAATTCTCCCCACCCCTTTCTTCCACCCTAGCTTCGCGCCACTACTGTACTTCCTATTCTAGATCTAGACTGTGAATTCAGATGGATTGCCTTGGTTCCTATTCTTGCTTTTGTCTGCAGCGCTGGTCATGCAATGTGTCAGTGCAGCTATTACCTCATAGCAGTCATGTGCAGTCGCGGCCATAAAATGTCTATGTGTCTTGTACAAGCCCCCCGACTCAGGGCCGTCACGGAGCCGTGACTGTCAGGAGGATTGTGTTACCGTCGTGGAGGTGTGATTCAAGACGCTATACCTCGCAATGATGAGGGAATAAAGAGAATGGAAGCAAGTCACGCAGAGGTAACACCGGCGATGGAGTGACACATGGAGGACCCCCCACTGGAAAAAGAAAAAAAAAAAAAAAAAACTTCAGTAGCTGTTAGAGGCCGCGAGTGGTGAATCTTGAAACTGGGGTCTGTCCTCCTGTTCGTCGTCAACATGTCACTGCTAAGCAAGTTCTAGTTTTGACGAGATCATGGGAACACAAAGGAAAGACATAGCTGACAACACCTCAACCATTGTATTGTATACTACCTTGCACCACCCCCTTACATCGTTTTCCGTTTCGCGCGGTGTAGGGAGCAAAGGCGTAGCTAGAAATTTGCCATTCTTTGGGGGCCCGAGGGGCTTGACCTCTTCAGGGGCCCCTGCATTTTACTTAATATTTAATCTTTATTGTACAAAACACTCATATGGGGATCACCATCAAGTGGGAGCCCGGGGGATTTTCAAATTCTCCCCTCCCTACGTTACGCCTCTGTTAGGGAGTATCGTTCGAGACAAGTTTTCATTCATATTGCTATAACTTAGCAATTAACCTCAACGAAAGTGATATAAAACAGAACGTTTAATAATCAATTATAAACTGGATCTAGAGCCAAACCCAGAGTCACATCTCAGGCCTTCTTGTTTACATCTCTAATCATCGGCCATCTTCTTTCCTCTGTTCTCTATCGTGTCCTCTGGTACACAATGTCGCGCCAAATGACAGTGCGCAACGTAGAATCATAACACTGCCCCCTCCTTAGTTATGTTCGTCCCGAACATGACCAGCTTTTCAAGAGGGCTACAGAATTGTCAGTGCATATGAAGTTCTGGCAAGAAAGTTAGAGTTCCACTGGAGGCCAGGTCATAAACACACTGTCATTTTCAGCCATCTCCAGAAGGTATGCCTTTCTACACATGTCCATTAACCACATTATCAGTGTCCAGTTTCCGCTGAAATTGATTCCTCTATTACTCTGCGTTGTGAAGGCAGACGTACACACGTTTGTCAAGTCCAGACCTGTTGATGGTTTTTCTGGTATTTGCATTGTTCATTCGAGGTGCCGCCCGTACAGTTCTTATTAGATTTCTGTCTGCAGTTAGTACTGGTAGCCAAACAGAAGTATTGGACACAGACCCAACGTTATCCGATTTGGTCATGCCCATTGAAGCACTCATAGCAAGGACATCGAAAGCAATAGTTTCACTCTGCCTGTAGGTCACTCCTCTAGTTTCTTCATCTAGCGTTTTCTTTTCGGGTCTGCGCTTGTCGTTGAAAAGGGTGCCACTTTCTTTATCTTGAAAGCTAGACGCATCTGATTTGTCATTATGATCATGGACGGCGCTGCCACCACCCACACTTTCCTTGTAACTACCCGTATAGCCACAACAATGATTGGTTGATGTTCCAATCTCCGCTCTTCTAGGATGTAGCTGGCCTTCCAATTTGTTCCACTTCAGTTTGTCCCTTTTATGATACCTGTTTACTGACAGATTAGACCATTTTGGTATGGTCGTATGTTCGATTCGTTTCACCTGAATGTCTTCCACACCATCATCAAGCAATGGGAACTCTATGTGTCCATATTGTACAGTTCCACTTCCAATGTTTAGAGATAAACCGAATTCCTGCATAAAATCCAGACCAAGGATGCAGTCGTCGACAACATTGGCGATCAGAAAATCATGACTAAATGGTTGACTTCCTATTTTAAAATTAAGCCGTACCTGTCCTAATATAGGTAACAGTTCGCCACTTGCCGTTTTAAGAGTGTAGTCATTCACTCGTATTATTTCCTGCTCTCCGATCAGACTGGGTCCAACTATCGACCGCATAGCCCCTGTGTCCAAGAGGAACCTATAAGAACCAGCGCCAATCTTTCCCTGCACTCTCAAGGTTCTGCTTTGTTCTAACACTCTGAAACGAGTCTTTATTCTCGGAGTTTCGATTTTCTGGGTTGCCAGTTCTTGCTCCCTAAGCCCGTAGAATCGTAGCGGTTGACTTTCTGATGCACAGCCTTGGCCTTGGAACAACATGTTACAATTCCTCCGTACATGACCTGGAGTGTTACAATTCCAACAACGAAAAGTCTTTTTACTACGCCTTGAGGTCTGATAATGTTCCCGTTCATTTAAAGCCTTTTCTACCATTCTTCGAATCCGCCTCGGCAGATCCTCCTCTTCCGCCACATTTAACGTCCGACAATAGTGTATGTTCCTCGCTGAAACTTCGGCCGCCTCGTAGGACATGGCATAGATGAGGGCTTCGTTGATTTTCCGTTTTCCGCTTATTCGGATGGCTTTCTTAAGTTCCGAATCTCGCACTCCATCTATGAAAGCATCTGTGACTAGAACATCCAAAAGTTCCTGTGTTGCTGACGGGTAAGCAAGACGGGCGAGACGTTCTACGTCTGCTGCTAATTCCTGTAAGGTCTCTCCGTTTTTCTGTTGTCGATTCTTTAATTGCATCCTGAAAACTTCCTGCAGGTGTTCATTGCCGTATCGTAATTCCATTGTTTTGACCATGGCATCGTAGTCTGCCCGATCCGTCATAGTCTGTAACAATTCGGCTGCCTTTCCTCTGAGTGCCAACATAAGACCAGTTGCTTTCTCTACCTGGGTATCCCATCTGTTGATTTGCGCCGCCGCCTCGAATTGTAATCGATACACCGACCAAGACACAGAGCCGTCAAACACCGGTGGTTTAATCTTTCCCGTCATTTCAGTCACAGTGGCACCCGCATCTTGTTTCTTTTGCAGCTCCGCCTTCATTTCATTTTGTAATTGTTGAATTTTAGAATCAACATCTCCCACCATTTGGGACCTTAATTCAGCGACCTCATTTCTTAATTGTTGTTTGAAACTGTCTATGTCATTTTTCAATTCGGTCACAAAGGATCTATTGAGCTCAGTTTATTACCTAATTCGTCTTTAAGTTCATCCTTTACTGATTTCAGGTCTTCCTTCATTTGTTCTTGCATCGATTGAAAATGATCCCTCATATCCGGTTCTTTTTCAAACAAATAGGTGTCCGGATCCTGCTCTTCAACTATGATGCTTTGCCTAATACGTTCTATGAGTGCCTTCTTGTTGCCGCTTACGTTCAGCTCCCTCCCTCTCAGTTCCTGTCTAAGTTCCTGTAATGACAGTTGACTAAGTGTTTTCTTAGACGCCATCCCGTATCAAAACGTTGATCAACTAAAACCAAAACTTATGTTGATCTACCCGAAAATGGAATCGTTCAATGTCTTATACCTAGATCTAGACCTTCTTCTCCACTTTCGTTGAGGATCCCACTTCTGACACCAATTGCTATAACTTAGCAATTAACCTCAACGAAAGTGATATAAAACAGAACGTTTAATAATCAATTATAAACTGGATCTAGAGCCAAACCCAGAGTCAGATCTCAGGCCTTCTTGTTTACATCTCTAATCATCGGCCATCTTCTTTCCTCTGTTCTCTATCGTGTCCTCTGGTACACAATGTCGCGCCAAATGACAGTGCGCAACGTAGAGTCATAACAATATCTTTTAGGAGTTGTTTTTTTACCTTTCCCTTGCAGACTGAGCTGACTCAACTTTTCACTTTTTATTATTTGAAAATGTCGAATACTGTAATTCGAACTAAAAAAAAATTATCTGCCCTTGGAAATACATTATCGCAAAAGGTCAAAAACACTAGGATGAAATCACGTGGTACGGAGACAACAACAACAACACAGACATACACAACAAAATTATCCATTAAAAAAAAACGAAAAAAAAATGTATAAAAAAAAATGTTTAAATAGAAACCGATTCTCAGATACTGGACCGACTCTATTTCGGGCTAGAGACCTAGACTTAGATGTCCCCTGTCCCCTGATTCTCAGATACTGGACCGACTCTATTTCGGGCTAGAGACCTAGACTTAGATGTCCCCTGTCCCCTGATTCTCAGATACTGGACCGACTCTATTTCGGGCTAGAGACCTAGACTTAGATGTCCCCTGTTTCTTATTCCCAATTGTGAAAAAGACACGTGGCCATTAGAGATCATGGTTGTTTCTACATAAGCCTTGGGATCTTCTAAAAACAATTACCCGCAGATTGCAACAAAATGGCCTGCAACTTTCAAATCTGGAAAGAAGCCAGCGCGGATGCAGACGTGAACGAAGCAATTAATTTCACAACCCAGAGCGTGTCCCTGGTATTAATGCGCACACATTTAACTCTTTAACTGCCACGAAACAAAAAGAACAGCTAATGAATGGTAACTGCAAGCGAGACGGACAACCTCTATATAGAACCTACTGTTGGTGTCAGGGGCTACGTCATATGCAATCATTCATAACGTGTCAGGTCCTGGGTTTCTAACAAAATATTAAGTTACTGTTTTCACAGTAGTGTGACGTTCATCCCTGGCAGTATGTGAACAACAAAACGGTCAGAACTAGTTCAAAACCTTCGCAGAGATTTTTTTGAGTCTAAACTATCTGGGCTTTTCAGTATAATTAATATTGCTCTTAATGCATTATCAAAATAATTGGGGAAGCAAAAACAAAATTATGGAGAGATAAGAGAGAGAAGGGGAGACATATGGAGAGAGAGAAGAGAGAGAGAGTTAATGACATAACTCAGTGATACCCAAACTAAAGCCCTGGGACTACATCCGGCCTGTGCGCTGATTTAGGAAGCAAGTCTGCCCAACGTTTTACTGGACTCATCCAGGGGCGTAGCTAGGAATTTTCCAACATTTGGGGGCCCTGGGGGCATTAAGCGTAATATTTAATGTAAAAAAAACACTCATTTGGGGTCCCCCTCAAGTGGGGGCCCAGGAGAATTTTCAAATTCTACTTCCTCCTCCCCCCCCCACCATAGCTACGCCACTGGACTCATCGACACTTTGTTGTAATGTGGCCCGTGGCTCGTGGGCCGGAAATGGCCAGTGTCGAAAAAAACAAGTTGGGTATCAATGCCTAGAGACTAAGTGAATTCATAAGATGAAAAAAAAAAACATGAGTGAGAGAAGGAGAGGAAGAGAGGTGGGAAAGGCAAAGAGATGGGTGAGACAGAGGGAGAGAAAGAGAGAGGAGATAAAGAATTAGAGAGAGAGAGCGAGAGGGAGAGACAAAGAGATGAGAGTGATATAGAGAGAGAAAGAGAGAGAGAGCAAGAGAGAGAGAGAGAGAGACATAGAGAACGAGAGTAATGGCGATGTCTACAATGTCAAGTGTCATTTTTTTTGATAAAGAGGTCAGAAATAATACTGCATAACTGACACGGCAACGTGTCCCACTGACTCGGACCTGGCATAAACTATACATCATCTTAAACAGGTAAACGACTCGTGGTCTCTACTTTTTTCTTTCTCTCTCTCAAAGAGAAGACTCAGAACGTGAAGAGAAAATCATAGCCTAGATGTGGGCCACGGCTCAAAGAAAACAAGTGTGTGTGTGTGTGGGGGGATTAAAGCTACCCCACATCCAGGAAACTGTTTTTGCACAAACGTCCAGATTATTTAATACCCCCTGTTGACCCCCCCCCCTGATTGCATGTGACGTCCTTGATTGTCATCAAAATGACATCTTTAAAAAAATCAAGTTATATGTATGCAATATATAAAGCAGCGCGGGCCACGTCTTCTGCGGCCCTAAATGAGAAAAGTCATGTCAACCCTGACCACTACCCCCACCCCCACCCATACGATCATTTCCTGACCACCACTACAGTTTTAATTTACTTTTCAACCATTCCGTACAGGAAACTGAATGGTCGTGGACTTTGTGTACATACTTTTCTTACTAAAAATTATATCAGCCACAGTTTTTGTATTAACACCTAGCCAAAAAATTGTCCGATATTGTCATTGTGTTTTCTGTCTGTCCGTCCGTCACACTTAGATCTCAAGACTCTCACACTGTGCCCCCAAAACAAGTTCAACTGCTACTCTTTGGGCTTTAAATAGAGTAGAACCCTACAATATATCCTACACACTCATTTTCAAAACTTTATCGTCAGTAGTACATTATTCTAGTAGGCCCTATTTGGGGTATGCATATCAAATAATTGTTAACCACCGCTAGATGCTCGTAATTACTACACAGAGACGCAAAGAAGCAAAGATGGCAGGATGGACTGCGGGGAATCCCCCAAAACAAGAGTCCCGTGGTGAAGTACTGTTGAGTCTGGGAGCCAAAAGGATTCAGTAAATCGTTATAGGTGATGCGATTCAGTAAATGTAAACTTATTCTTCCATTTTGTTGACGTTAATCTATCACATCGTTGTCCTCATTCTGTTCCCCTATCTGAAGCCCTCGGAGCACTTCCTGTTGTGACTAGATAATTTTTTTTCTGGAATGACGTGTAATATTTTCAGCGTTCTGGCCTCGCCAAAGGTGAAAGGTCAGTGGTCAGTCATGACAGCCGGGTGACACTCCTACATTTTCATATCGCGACTTGGTGGGAAACCCGGTCTTCATTGACATTTGACTGGTCATGTGGCCAAACAGTATGACAGCTTTGACACTGCCAACCCCCCCCCCCATTCTCTCCCTTTAACTCCTGTTTTGTTTCCCCGCCAACGTGAAAGTCAGGCAGACGATGGATGATAAGTCCGGGTGGACAAGGATAAGCCCCCCCTACCGACAATGATAAGCTCAATGAGACAATGGACCTCATTCACTAAAATGAACGGTCATGTGATAATATTGATAAAACAATAGAGAAAAAAACTGTCACGTGATAACCATTGTTGATTAATATTAGATCGTAATTTGTATAGAAGAAATAGAGAAGCACGTGACTCAATGTTGTTTGTTTACGATTGGTGAATGAGGTCCATTATATGCCTAGGTAGATATAGAGTTCATGTTGTTCATGATAAGCCCTGTTGGATGGGGCACGAGGCACGATAACAGTCTTCCTTTTCAGAGTAAAAGACATGATAGATCGACTATTCTTGCAAATGTTTACAACGCTTACATCGGCTCTCCGTCTTTCCGTGAGTTTCCTACAAATTTTTTACTTTCTATTTCTCACAATTCCTATATACCGGTATATATATAAATGTCCACTTCTCTCATTAAGTAGCATTTATTCCCCTTATTTCGAAATCAAACAAAATCATTAATCCCCAACAATTAATTAACTAATTGCATATTTGTTTGATTGATTCATGTCTTTTCGGGTTCAATAAATAATCGTGCAAAGTTTTAACCAGCTAAGGCGCCAACTTGCCTTAGCAGACACAGAAGAGAGCACCTGGTGGCATGCGGCTTCAGACAGCTGGAGGTCACTCACAAAGGCCGCGGGACACACATTGGAGACCAAAAGATAATTTATATCTATCCACTACGATTTTCTGACCAACTTTCATGAGCATTGTGGGAATTCATTTAGAGTGAAAGAGCCACATAAAACGAGTGCGTATTGATATAGTCGTATATAACCATTCTCAGCTCCACGAACATTACAAGAGTTGAATATAAAGATTACTTACTTATATATATGGCCGTAGAATTATGATTAGGGTCGAAAGGACACATTCCAGTGCCCACTTCGTCTTCCTTTTTGGGCATCTGCATTCTAAATCCGTTTTGTTCCTGCCAGTTTGGAAACAAAGAATATAAAAAAAAATAATCCACAGGCAATCCTAGGCAATTGTTACGTTTTTAACTCCTGCAATATAAATTAAACTCAAAATCGAAAGTATAGGACCACAGTCAAATATAAAAGACGATAGGTTATAGTATAGCAAGATGTGTTTTTAATATGATTTTTTTATTGTCTAATAATTTCAAACTATTGTTCACTAATTGCTTTCTTTATATATATACATATAAAAAGCTATTACTTTTTTTTTTCGCTAAAAACAATGAAGAAACAGTCCAATATTAGAGTGTCCCTATAGGGGATGTTTTGTAATGACCGCACTGGACATTAAGTTACAAGGTATAATACTCGTCGTTGGTGTAGAAGTCTTACCGTAAACTCATAATGACGACATCGAGGTTGGAAGGCATGGGTTCCACACACGAATAACTTGTCTTTTGATTTTCTGACCACGATACGGATGTAGTTCTCACACCCAACCTGAAAGTACACCAGAAACATGATTGTTACATCATAGGAGTTGAGACAATGTTACATCATAGGAGTTGAGACAATGTTACATCATAGGAGTTGAGACAATGTTACATCATAGGAGTTGAGACAATGTTACATCATAGGGGTTGTGACAATGGTTGTTGCATCATAGTAGTTAATGTTTGCTACATCATAAGAGTTGAGACAATGATTGTTACATCATAGGAGTTGACACAATGTTACATCATAGAAGTTGAGACAATGTTATATCATAGGAGTTGAGACAATGGTTGTTACAGCATAGTAGTTAATGTTTGTTACATCATAGGAGTTGAGACAATGATTGTTACATCATAGGAGATGAGACTTTAAAAACAAAACGTAGACTCATAATGTAAGATTGTGATCTAGCTACTTTGTAAAGGTGTCCATTAAGGATTGAGCTTGAGTCCTATTATGATGCTTGATCAAAAAGAAGGATTTTACTCAGAGGCGAGATGAAACCCTTCTGTCTGGAGAGCTCCTATCAACTAAATGATTATTTAATCAGATCCATTTAGCGTGGGTCACGACTCCTTGAACAATGCCGACTGCCTTTGCCCGGCGAGGCAGTATTCCGACAATGAACCACAACTAACCGTGAAAGGGCGCCAGAGTAGCCTGCAACCCTGCGAGGTGCGGCGCGGCGGATCGGACGAGTTGGAGCGAGACGAGACCAATTGTTATAGTAGGCCTGAACACTGACCTGCGACGTCACAGCCTGTGGACAGTCGAGACTAATAGCTCGTCGCCACGTCATAGCTGTGTATACACTATACAGGACAGTAACTACTTTTGAGTCTTTTAAAAGTAACCAAATACGTGTGTAGAGCGCGATGAAAATACATATGTAGCCCGTGATTTAAATACATGTAACCTGCGTGGTAAATACACATGTAGCCTGTAAAATACATGTGTAGTATGTGATGTAAAATAATGTGTAGATTTTGATGTAAATACGTGTAGCCTGTGATGTAAATACATGTATAGCCTGCGATGTAAATGCAAATGTAACCTGAGATGTAAAATACATGTGTAGCATGTCAAAACGCCTAGTTTATAGATCTTCTGTCCAGACAAAACAACATTCATGTTTGCAAGGGCTGCGATTGCGCTCTAGTCTGAGATCATAGGCGCCCTAGTCTGAGATCATAGGCGCCCTAGTCTGAGATCATAGGCGCCCTAGTCTGAGATCATAGGTGCCCTAGTCTGAGATCATAGGCGCCCTAGTCTGAGATCATAGGCGCCCTAGTCTGAGATCATAGGCGCCCTAGTCTGAGATCATAGGTGCCCTAGTCTGAGATCATAGGTGCCCTAGTCTGAGATCCATAGGCGCCCTAGTCTGAGATCATAGGTGATCTAGTCTGAGATCATAGGCGCCCTAGTCTGAGATCATATGCGCCCTAGTCTGAGATCATAGGTGCCCTAGTCTGAGATCATAGGTGCCCTAGTCTGAGATCATAGGCGCCCTAGTCTGAGATTCATGTTTTTCACTTTCATTAAAAAGACAAAAAAAAAAAAAACCAACAACGATAAGACTAGGTAGGCTATTTAGCAAGCCAAGAACTGGGGCCGTCTCGCTTCGGTCAACAGGGTCTGTAATAGACTAAAAACACACCAACCCATACATGTGCTAACAGCCAGTGGCGTAGCTATAGTTGGGGGGGGGGAGAATTTGAAAATCCCCCCCGGGCCCACACTTCATGGGGGTCCCCAAATAAGTGTTTTTATATTAAATTTTGGGCAAAATGCAGAGGCCCCCCAAAGAGGTCAAGCCCCCGGGCCCCCAAATGATGGAAACTTCCTAGCTACACCCCTGCTAACAGCTTTGCACATTCTGTATATCTCTCTCCTCGCTCTAAGTATTTATACATATTGTTTCCTCTGGCTTACACCTAACCAACACTCAATCACAGTTCGTCCTCAAACGTCGACTACTAGATCTAGACTCCACGATTACTACCATGTCTGTAGCCTGTTTACAAAACATCATACAAAGACAGAAGAACACGAGTCTATGAACATAATAAAACGTCGGTTACAGCTAGAGCCCCCCCCCCCCCCCGGCACCTTTTTTCCCCCCAGCATTCCCCCCCACCCACTCCTCTTTCCTCCCTTGTAAATCTATTCACCCAGGGCTGTACCAGGACGCAAACCAGAGTAGGACCAGGACAAGATAGACAGGCCTACACAAGAAAGAAACGGGGGGGGGGGGGGGGGGAGGGGCACTATGTAGTGGAATAACTAACACACAAAAAAAAAGTTTTACCATAAAGACGAAAAAAAAGGACAAGATAATGTATGTGTCAGCCAACATAATCTTGTTTTAAATATAGGGCCTCAAGGTAGAACAACTTTAAAAAAAAAACAAAAAAAAAAAAAAAACAAGGCTAGCTGACATAGGCTATAGGGTTATCGTTATGTTTATAATATAATTAGGGGTTGACCATGCTGCCTTAGTAATGGAGCGCAATCGAGAATAAAATCTCGTAAAGTGTAGTTAGATCGTAGAGTAAAGGCTCTTTCAGACTTGCGATCTATTTAGGGCAGATATTTCTGCGGCCAGGTCATCTGTTTCTGTGTAACGTGGGTGTCATTGTGACCAGCACAATGACCAATCGCCTTTACACTCCCCAACAAATGCTATGCACCCATAAGATTAGGGTGGCCTCTGGAGCGTCCTGAAAATCCCATGGTTAAAAAATGACAAGCTTCACTGGGATACGAACCCGAGACCACTGGATTCGAAAGCCAGGCGTTTAATCACTCGACCACCAAACCCAAAGTTGGATTTACATAAAACGGTCAACAGTCCTTGTTCATAAAACAGTGAAGTAACTTTGAGATGTACAGTATTAAACGTAGATGTAAAGGTCCAGCAATGATTAAAAGTATTGTTGTAAAACAAATATGCTCCTCAATATTCTGAACATGATGTCGTCTGCTTATTGTGAGTAAAAAAAAAAGGGTCAATGAATTACTTAACTCAATTTTTTTCATTTTCACGTCTGCCACATTCAAGCTCGCATCTGCCACAATATGCCCACGTCTGCCTATCGATACCCACGTCTGCCACATTCATGACGCATCTATGCCCACGTCTGCCACATCCATACCCAAGTCTGCCACATTCATGCTCGCATCTGCCACAATATGCCCGTCTGCCTATCCATACCAACGTCTGCCACATTCATGCCGCATCTGCCATATCTATGCCCACGTCTGCCACATCCATGCCCAAGTCTGCCACATTCATGCTCGCATCTGCCACAATATGCCCGTCTGCCTATCCATACCAACGTCTGCCACATTCATGCCGCATCTGCCATATCTATGCCCACGTCTGCCACATCCATGCCCAAGTCTGCCACATTCATGCTCGCATCTGCCACAATATGCCCGTCTGCCTATCCATACCAACGTCTGCCACATTCATGCCGCATCTGCCATATCTATGCCCACGTCTGCCACATCCATGCCCAAGTCTGCCACATTCATGCTCGCATCTGCCACAATATGCCCGTCTGCCTATCCATACCAACGTCTGCCACATTCATGCCGCATCTGCCATATCTATGCCCACGTCTGCCACATCCATGCCCAAGTCTGCCACATTCATGCTCGCATCTGCCACAATATGCCCGTCTGCCTATCCATACCAACGTCTGCCACATTCATGCTCGCATCTGCCACATCCATACCCACGTCTGCCACACTCATGCTCACGTCTGCTAAAACATGTATAGAAAAAAATATTCTGGAAAAGTAACGGATTCAAAAGATAAGGCAATGGAATCAACGCTTTTACATGTACACATGTCACGTGACATAAGGCACATCATCACTACAAGACCAAAAGTCGTCTAGTAAAAGTTCACTTTGAACAGGGGTTCTCAACCTGTGAGTCGCGACCCCTTGTATTTTGCCTATTCTTCTATTGCTGTATGTGTGTGTGTGTGGGGGGGGGGGGGGTCGCAGCACAGTGGGGGATTACAAAAGGGGGTCGCTGAGCCTAAAGGGTTGAGAACCGCTGACTTAGAGTTATCTGACTCAAAAATGTCCCCCTATCATCAACAATAAAGATTTAAACTTTCCGGCGGACCTCTGATTTGGAGACGGTTTCGAAAGTCTGCACATACTCTTGAGATCGTCTCATGTTCTTATCGGCCCGGATACAACCAAGCCTGGGTTATTTTAACCGTTTTCTGGAAAGTAACTTTCTCTTGACAAAAGAATTCACTGGTCTCTTTGTAGCCGCCAGGACTGTTTATCGGTTGATGGTAAACATTTTTTTTTTCCTTTTTATATTTCAAAACGGATGTGCACAGAATTAATGTAACCGGAAGTGGCATTCCCAGAACTCCCTTCAGGGTGATATATGACGGTGTTACCCCTTCAGTCCTGCCGTGAACATGTTGACAATGGCCCCTCCACTTAAAGCCGTTCATAAAAAAACAAAATGTACACCGAGGGATTCTCGACTTGGAATGAGTAACTTCAAAATTCAAAACCGAATCGTTCGATTCATGCTCCGTTATAGTGTGAGGGGACATGGACAATGCCGATCTAGCTGGGCTTCTGTGTAATTACTTTCAAACAATTACACTTTTCAAATGTATGTATGGCCTTACGAAATTCGAATTAGTTAGACTCCTACCATATGGATTGTGTAACAAATAAATGGTGCGGAAATTATGCATATTATGGCGCTTAATTTTAAAACAAAAATTGGTTTAGTATGGCTGTATATATTCTTATGTTTTTAATTGGGAAAAAAATGTATACCCTCATTAATTTACTTAGTAATCAATTACATAATACCGAAGACGGTAAGGTGCAAAAATGAAATACGTAAATACGTAATTACATGCTAGACATTATAACCGAAAACATGAAAGGTAAAAAGTTATTAACTCCCTTGTTGTATTAACCGGTGTCGGCTTTGCTGTTTAAAAAAAAAAAAAAAAAAAGACTGGTTTTGAAGGAGCGCGGGAGGACTGCGCGTGGGTGTGTGAACAATGGGTGACCCTGTCCGAAACTCGGTCAAGTAGTCTGAAAGTGTCAACGAATATTTTATTTGAGTCTAAGAACCAGACTAATGCATCAACCCGCAATCTGTTCGGTACTAATGGGTTAATGGCACGCCTCGTTTTGATTGTCATTACGAAGTGGCCATTTGTATTACCGTCTGGTGTCGGTGACAGTGTCCAAACTGTTTAGTGGTACATGCGTAAGCAAGGGGGTGGGGGGGGGCCTGCATGCAATGTCTATTCCCATGCAAGTCCTCCATCAATACCAGCATGCATCACAGCCCCGCAAAACTGGAAGAATCACGTGACTGCCATTTGGTTCATCTATCTATCTATCTATCTATCTATCTGTCTATCTGTCTGTCTGTCTGTCTGTCTGTCTGTCTCTCTGCCTATCTATCTATCTATCTATCTATCTATCTATCTATCTATCTATCTATCTATCTATCTATCTATCTATCTATCTATCTATCTATCTGTCTGTCTGTCTGTCTGTCTGTCTGTCTGCCTGCCCACCCGCCTGCCTGCCTGTCTGTCTATCTATCTATCTATCTATCTATCTATCTCTGTCTGTCTGTCTGTCTATCTGTCCATATTCTAAGTAATGAAGCTGCCATGATCTTTTACAAGGAATATGGAAAATCTTAATATAGGTGCAACCGTACATGTATACTTTGAAGAGCTTGCCAAAAAAAAAAAACCCAAAAAAAACATGGATGTGGGAATAACTGGTGCTATAAATGATTAGTACCTGGACAGCTGTTGTTCGTTGTTCTTATTAAGTGTGTCCTAGTCCTCGAGGTTAAATTGGAACCTTGTTCTACTCTGGACCCAGTAAGAGTACATAACACTTAGTTTTAAGGTATTCAAACATTAGCCTTTTGATCTATTAATAAACAAATGTAGGTATTGTTCTATTTATAGTCGTTATATATAAATATATATCTGTATCTGTTGTGATTTGCTTTAATTAATAACACATTTGGCGTCATCACATTTCCTTCAGATCCCCGCCTCTAATTAAAAAATAAAAATGAATGTAGTGCAGTGTAGCCGTACTGAGTGCAGTGTAGCAGTACTGAGTGCAGTGTAGCAGTACTGAGTGCAGTGTAGCAGTACTGAGTGCAGTGTAGCCGTACTGAGTGCAGTGTAGCAGTACTGAGTGCAGTGTAGCAGTACTGAGTGCAGTGTAGCCGTACTGAGTGCAGTGTAGCAGTACTGGGTGCAGTGTAGCAGTACTGGGTGCAGTGTAGCAGTACTGGGTGCAGTGTAGCCGTACTGAGTGCAGTGTAGCCGTACTGGGTGCAGTGTAGCAATACTGGGTGCAGTGTAGCAGTACTGGGTGCAGTGTAGCCGTACTGAGTGCAGTGTAGCCGTACTGAGTGCAGTGTAGCCGTACTGAGTGCAGTGTAGCAATACTGGGTGCAGTGTAGCAGTACTGGGTGCAGTGTAGCAGTACTGGGTGCAGTGTAGCAGTACTGAGTGCAGTGTAGCCGTACTGAGTGCAGTGTAGCCGTACTGAGTGCAGTGTAGCAATACTAAGTAACAGTGCAGCAGTATTGTGTAGCAGTGCTGAGTGCAGTATTGCAGTACGGAGTAGCGGTGTAGCAGTGCCCTTTCACAGTGTAGCAGTGTTGTGTAGTCGTACTGAGTTGCAGTACCAAGTAGCAGTGTAGCGGTACTTCGTAGCAGTACTGAGTAGAAATGTAGCAGGAAATGGCGTCAACGGAACGATGACCACGGACAATGACCAGCTAAAGAAACTAATGTGGTAGACGGAGGTCTCTGGTCATGTAAGGTCGGGCAGATTGTCCCCCCTGCGGCGTATCTGTCTGTCGTTTAGCCAACGGGAGAGGGGGTGCGACAAGACCACGCGGCCACCGAAGTTTATGAGGGCTATATTTTAAAAAAACAACAACAGATATTGAATGAACGAAAGGTAGAAAAAAATGGGGGGGGGGGCGTGCGTTATGGAGATGACAAGTTGTGGCGCCAGTTGTAGCAGCGGGGGCGTCCCGCTAACTCAGTGAACAGCCTTGAACCATGACCCGTTCTACCACGCATCGACAAGACCCACTACCACTAGTCTTCTGGTTGAGACAGGTCGGGTTTTAAAGAGGTGTATGTTTGGGAGGGGGGGGACGAGAAAAAAAAAGGGGAGGAGGGGGTCCACTTCTGCGACGGGTTAGGACTTCAAACACTGTCTCCAAATTATGACACCCGATACATCATACTCCCCCGGGCTCTTGTACCTCCAAGTCGAACGTTATCCCTTGTTATTTCATCCCTATACGAACACGGGTTAAACTCTTAAGGTAAGGAGCCTTGGAGGGGTCGTTATGCGCTGTGTCAAGCTAGTGGACAGGAGAGCGGTCTCAAAGTGAGGAGTGGGGGGGGGGGGGAAGACTCTATTGTTCATTGTAAAGGAGCCCTGTAAACACGGGGCGCAAAGGGCGCGGGGGGGCCCATGAAGGCGCAATGATGCCCCTGACTAGACAAATAACGTCGCAGTGTTGACTTAACATAAAACTGCAGGGAGGACAACTCTATCAGACTATGGAACAAACACAGCCCTTGTGAATGACGATGTTTAAGACAGGGGAAATAAACCGGGAGTAGGGGAGGAAAATCTGGCTTTAACGCAAGGCTTCTCAAAACGTGAGCGCAAACAAGAACAATGACGGGAGAGCGAGGAGAAGGAGAGTGTGTTATTTCTTTGAAAGTTTCGGTAACAGTTCACCATTCTTTATAGTGTGTCCACATGTGGATGTGTTTTTGTCTGATGTGTACGTGTGTTTGTGTCAGATGCCTGGGTGTTTGTATGACCTCTTTTTTTTTTCTTCACCTCACCTAGTTCGGTTCAAATCTAAAGAATCTCCTCCACCAACTATTATTAATGATATTATAATTAGTGATGAGACCAAAAACATAGAATAAATCTTAGCATACAGTAATCAATGTTCCCCTTTCAGACCTTGCGATCTATAGGGCAGATGATGTTAAGATCATCTATATCTGTGGCCCACGCTTAACGAGGGTGTCATGTGGTCATCACAACGACCAACCGCCATTACTTTTCCCTAACTAGTCAGGTAGCCATTAGATCTGGGTGGAGCCCTAAAGATCCCAAAATTAAAATCAAGTGACGATGTGTATATATTAAGTAATACTTTTTTCAAAAAGCATTTTGTTAAGGGGAATAAATCCACACTTACAACAATATATTTTAAGAATCTAGAAGTATCCAAACTTACAACAATATATTTTAAGAATCTAGAAGTATCCACACTTACAACAATATATTTTAAGAATCTAGAAGTATCCACACTTACAACAATATATTTTAAGAATCTAGAAGTATCCACACTTACAACAATATATTTTAAGAATCTAGAAGTATCCACACTTACAACAATATATTTTAAGAATCTAGAAGTATCCACACTTACAACAATATATTTTAAGAATCTAGAAGTATCCACACTTACAACAATATATTTTAAGAATCTAGAAGTATCCACACTTACAACAATATATTTTAAGAATCTAGAAGTATCCACACTTACAACAATATATTTTAAGAATCTAGAAGTATCCACACTTACAACAATATATTTTAAGAATCTAGAAGTATCCACACTTACAACAATATATTTTAAGAATCTAGAAGTATCCACACTTACAACAATATATTTTAAGAATCTAGAAGTATCCACACTTACAACAATATATTTTAAGGATCTAGAAGTATCCACACTTACAACAATATATTTTAAGAATCTAGAAGTATCCACACTTACAACAATATATTTTAAGAATCTAGAAGTATCCACACTTACAACAATATATTTTAAGAATCTAGAAGTATCCACACTTACAACAATATATTTTAAGAATCTAGAAGTATCCACACTTACAACTATATATTTTAAGAATCTAGAAGTATCCACACTTACAACTATATATTTTAAGAATCTAGAAGTATCCACACTTACAACTATATATTTTAAGAATCTAGAAGTATCCACACTTACAACTATATATTTTAAGAATCTAGAAGTATCCACACTTACAACAATATATTTTAAGAATCTAGAAGTATCCACACTTACAACTATATATTTTAAGAATCTAGAAGTATCCACACTTACAACTATATATTTTAAGAATCTAGAAGTATCCACACTTACAACTATATATTTTAAGAATCTAGAAGTATCCACACTTACAACAATATATTTTAAGAATCTAGAAGTATCCACACTTACAACTATATATTTTAAGAATCTAGAAGTATCCACACTTACAACTATATATTTTAAGAATCTAGAAGTATCCACACTTACAACAATATATTTTAAGAATCTAGAAGTATCCACACTTACAACTATATATTTTAAGAATCTAGAAGTATCCACACTTACAACTATATATTTTAAGAATCTAGAAGTATCCACACTTACAACTATATATTTTAAGAATCTAGAAGTATCCACACTTACAACTATATATTTTAAGAATCTAGAAGTATCCACACTTACAACTATATATTTTAAGAATCTAGAAGTTATTTCCCGTTTCCCAATTGTTAATTGTCTCATTTTCTTTTATTAAATTGATACATGTTTTGTCGATACAATGAATGATTGTACAAAGTTTTCACCTCATCCGAGAATGGGTTTGGGAGAAATAACGTGTTCAGACTTTTTAGCAAAGAGAAAGAGTGAGCTGATATAAGTATTGTAAAAAAAACAAAAAAAAAAAAAAACACTTCTCCGATAAAAACAATAGGAGGGCAAGACCTGGTGTCTTATAAAGTTGACTTGATCTAAGCACGTTAATTTTATCTTCCGTGTATGTGTGCAATCTTTAACTAGAGGGGACGGATATTATATTCATCCTGTAATGGAATTGTCGACGAATTGACTAATGATTATAAAAATGTGTATCTTAGTGAACGTAATAGGGGATATTTCTAAAAAAATCTACCTTGGCTTATAAAAAAGCACATTAATGTGATGATTGTTAAATTACAAGAAAGACGCATTTGTATGTATATTTAGATTATATAAAACGCGTTTTTTTTTATACTTTCATAAAAAAACAAACAGTTTTAATGTGGTGTTATTTAAGTGCCCTTGATTTCATTTTTTTTTTAAATTGTAACAATTTGTCTCCCTTGTCTTTTCTTCTCTAAAAATAAACTTTCATATAAAAAATGTATTTTCACTAGGCCCTGTTAATCCCTGCTCATACAATGATGTCAGGGCCCGCCTCTAGTGCCCGATGCAACAGGCTTATGGTATTACCGTTTATTTATCTTCCCCGCTGCTCCTGGATTCAAATGTACTCCCCCCCCCCTCTCCTCTCTCGGTACACCTTATTCCTTTAACGCCCTTTACAAAGAGGCACTTAATTCCTCCATGATTTTCTCATCCAGTACTCCTGCACTTCCGGTCTTCTGTCCACGTTCTTCCGGTAGCCATTGCATGCAAAAAAAAAAAAAAGACTAATTCATTCCCACTAGCAGTGGCGTCGCATAGGTCAAGAAAGAAGGGTGCTAAGAAGCTATAATTTAAAAAGATAGGGAGGTCGTGTCGAGGATAATTCACTCCTGTCCTGAATATGTTATAAACTAGGTTTTAGAAAAATGAATATATAAAATGGAAGTTGATGTAAGAAATCCAATCCCCTATAATATTAAGGCACATATTATTTATCCCCTGAAGCGCCACTGTCCGCTACATGTCGTATATCTCAATGTGAATCAACTTTTAAATATGCTCGGACGGCACGTGCTTTCAGACACAGACTCCTCTTCAATTTGCCTGTCAGAAGCACAATCTGGACCAATCAGGCTGAGAGGCCCTAAACGGGCCCGAACAAAAAAAAAAAAAAAAAATCTGGAGATAACATTTCAGCTCAAGGACCTTTTAACCCGTTCAATGACGTCAGGGAGAGATTAATTGCTGATAGAATGGGTTTGCTAAATAGTTTTTTTTTTTGATGGGACGAGCGCAGTTGGCAGTCCAGGCACAAAGACACAAAATAAATATATGCGAAACTAAATGGTTTGGAAATGGTAAATGAAACTTGGAGGATTGACTTTTGGTGTAACTTTCCTTCTTTATTTACTCCCTTTACTCGCATTCAATTTTCCCTCCCTTTGTTATCATCAAGTTTTCGCCATTTCCACTTTCACAGCGGATGCATTTGGAGGAAACAATTTTGCTGATTAAACCCGTGGCCGAGTGCTAGAGCAATGGAAGCCGAGCGAAAGAGCTGCAGGTTCAAAACTTAACCTCTGAAGAAAAGAGTTTCTTGGTAGAAATAAGAAGGAAGACATTAAGTCATACGTATTGCTCCAATATAGAAGGACTGTTACCCATTTCTGACCTTGCGATCTATGGGGGCAGTGGTGTAAATCTCATGTTTCTACGGCCGATAGTTAACGTGGGTGTCATGTGGCCAGCACAACGTCCAGCCACCTTTCATTTTCCAACACAAGTCGGATACCCGTTAGAGTTGGGATATTTCAGGGGCGACCTAAAAATCCTCAATCAAAATCCCAGTCTTCACTGGGATTCGAACTCGTGACCTCTTGATTCTGTCAAGCACTATGCCACCCAGCCATCACTCTCCTATTCAAATAAATGGTTGAATAGCATGTGTTTACAAAATAAACCTTATACTTTATATTTATATATGAGGCCTAGAGGTCGAGATACAGGCGAAGAACGAATAAACCGACGATAGTCAATGAGATGAACACATAACCTTACTGTCGAATTACAGCCATGAGAACGAGAGAACTCCACTCCCCACTACGCACGCACACACAAACACAGACATACAGGTCTCGGACTGGAACTTCCCCACTTCACCTTTGGACCTCTCGGCATGAAAAGGGATCTTACTTGGCTGAAAACGTCCCGTCACCTCGAAGAGCCAATACAATACAGGACTCCCTATCTGTAGCAATCCTCAAAACACTGCCACGAACAATTAGATAAGAGAAACGCAGAAACATTCCCCCCCTCCCCTCTTCTTTCAAACGTTCAATGTGTGTTTACATATCATTTGTCTGTCATTAGAGTGCATGTATTGTGGCTATAGTGTATGCACAAGATTAGAGCACTCTCGCTATCTTTGGCTATTGCTCTGGAAGAGTTGCCTCATTTATAATCCACCCTATGGCACTATTTGACTTTCTCTCAATCTCTCTCTCTCTCTCGTTCACTTCTTACTTTCTCTTGAAAGACAATATTGTTATTTGAATGCCGCCTATATTAAAACTGCACTTGATAGCTTTTACTGACCGGCTTAGCTCGGTACTTTGATCCTTATAGATCAGAGAGCTCCAGATAACGACTTTCGTCATCTCTATTTCATTGAGATTTGAACCTGATCCTCGACCCTTCCATTCTTGTTGTACTAGCGTGACTATTACTTTGACATTCAAAGATAAAGCGAATGGAAAGGAAGGGTCTGAGTTCAATCCTATTTTTTTGTTTTGTAAGTCAAAGAACAGAAAGGGTCTTTCATTTATAAAAAGATCCGAATAGAGCCAGACGTTAATAGTTTTACACATACATTTCAAGGACTTATAGAAGTTAGACAGGAAACGCAAGAAATGATTATTCGTTTACTAGTTAGCTTCAGACGTCACTTCCGAAATGAAGATCAAGTCCTTGCCCAAACAGGCAGGACCGAGGGTGGTGACAGCCAGCAGGATTCAAGCTCAAGATGTTAGTTCAAAGCGCTTACCACGCAACCAACTGGTCCCTCCTCATTAAAAAATCAACAATGTTGAAAAGTTACATTATTTTATACTAATTGATGATAGTTACGTTAGCTTGGTGTGTAAATGATGTAGGCTCTATCTCCCTGACCACGCCATTAGGTACCACCAATAAGATAAGGAGACATTTGCATTTCTATAATTCAATAAAACTGTATGCATTTTTCATCAAAACTATTCCTATCTACATAAACAGACCACCAACGTTAAAAAAAAAATTAACGATTGTCTGTAATTATGCACTTTACACTTGCAAGGCCATCATGGCCGCCATAATAAACAAAACCACTGGCAAAAGTACTTTCCAAGACTACTCTTATGTACTTAATAGTTTCTTTCATTAATCACACACAATTATTATCTACATATCGGTTTTCGTCCTAATTAGAGTTGCTAACTGGGATTAAGTACACTAATAAACATCTTAGGCTCACGGTCTTTAACAAAAAAACAAAAAAAAAAAGTTAAAGGCATGGAAAGAAAAGAATTGATCCAAAAGTTCATGAACAGTGGTTCCATCGCTGGGTATTAAACTTTAGATCTGAGTTGTTTTTTTTTTTTTTTTTTTTTAAAAAGATTTTAACTCTTTCTCTCCTAACTGACGATACCAACGTTGATTCCATCAGAACGTGTTAAATAATAACGGAGAGAAAAAGTTAATTAATGTATTATATATTTATAGAAAATGTCTAGAGTTGTAATATTTTACGTAAAGTAAAATATAAATATCTATAAAGGCCTTTCTAAATTCTGGACCCTTTTAATTTGTCTAAGTCTAAGAAATTTGATGCTCATATCAAAAGGAAGGGTTTTGGGCTTACTACAAAAGAGTAGATTTACTGAAAGGTAGGAAAATTTCTATTTATAGATCTAGTGATCAAGGGGAAGTAACAGGCCACTTTCCTTCTCAATGTTGCACTCTGCAGAGAATGTGCTGTTCTAGATACAATAAATGTCCACCTCAAGAGATTCCGTAGATACATTTGAGGCTGAACCCTGGAAGAGATGCGCTGCACGCACTGTCTTGGCACGCCATGATAATGGAAGGTCTGTCTTTAGATAGAATGGCCTTCACATTACGGTAATACGCACACACACCAGCAAGCGTATAGGCACGCCAGGTCAAGACGACTCCTTAGCGTGGTCTCGCCAGGTCTTCATTCGTGAGCTGCGTTCACATTGGTCCCTTTTTCTAGAATCTTGCAGCTCTTGTGTGTATTGGCTTGACAGTGTGAGTGGTGTGTGTTTATGATAAGACAATTAACAATTAGCGAAAGCAGAATCTAGGTTTAGAAAAACCTAGCTCATCTCTAACACGTTTTTTTTTTTTAAAAGTTTCTGTGTTTTTGTTGAGCATTTGAAAAATATCTATGTCTGGTTCACTAGGGTGTTGTTTGACAAGACCAACGACCTTCACATATTTCTTACAAGTCATATCTGGGTGAACACAGGGACTTAGTCTGGAATTTATTAAGCTAGTCGACTCAAAATAACTTGACTTTCGTTTATACAGCTTGAATTTAAAAAAAACAACATTTGAAAGTACAGGTATGAATACTAATATTATATATCTATATAAAGTTCGTCCATAGTGATACGGTGATGACTTCCAGGGACCTGTGGGCTTTGCACTGCTGCTTTGTGCCTGGTTGAGACCAATGTGAGCCTGGAATGTTAACTGTACACTGGATAGGTTATTCAAGCTGAAGCTTGTGCCCGTTGCCTTTTTTTTTCTAAGGCACATTTCTTCTGCCAAACAAGATCTATAGATGCACACACGTGTGTCTCATTTCAACAAATTATGTTCGATGTTATTACTTCTATCTCTGCACAAAATACTCAACTTGGCCTGACCTAGACACGTGTTGTCACTTTTGGGTCTGAAGTCCACCCCGACGTTAGCAGGGGGTTTGTTAATTAGGAGTGATCTTTAATAATGACACAAGAGAGGTAATGGGAAAAAAACATTAACGTTCTCGGCGCGAGTTGTCTTTCATTTTAGCGGCTTTAATTAAAAGAAAACAAACAGTGCAGTGTACAGGTCTTAACAAGAATCTTGATTTAATTTTTTAATATTTTTTTTTTTTGAGCTACAAGGCAACTACGAACTGTATTTTGTTTATATTAGGGCTTTAGCTCTGTTGTTGGTATCTCTTCCTAGGGTGTGGCCAGTCCATCTCTCCACTCTAAGGCCTGTCTAGCTGTTGTTGGTATCTCTTCTTAATGTGTGACCAGTCCATCTCTCCACTCTAAGGCCTGTCTAGCTGTTGTTGGTATCTCTTCTTAATTTGTGACCAGTCCATCTCCCCACTCTAAGGCCTGTCTAGCTGTTGTTGGTATCTCTTCTTAATGTGTGACCAGTCCATCTCCCCACTCTAAGGCCTGTCTAGCTGTTGTTGGTATCTCTTCCTAGGGTGTGACCAGTCCATCTCCCCACTCTAAGGCCTGTCTAGCTGTTGTTGGAATCTCTTCTTAATGTGTGACCAGTCCATCTCTCCACTCTAAGGCCTGTCTAGCTGTTGTTGGTATCTCTTCCTAGGGTGTGACCAGTCCATCTCCCCACTCTAAGGCCTGTCTAGCTGTTGTTGGTATCTCTTCTTAATGTGTGGCCAGTCCATCTCTCCACTCTAAGGCCTGTCTAGCTGTTGTTGGTATCTCTTCTTAATGTGTGACCAGTCCATCTCCCCACTCTAAGGCCTGTCTAGCTGTTGTTGGTATATCTTCTTAATGTGTGACCAGTCCATCTCTCCACTCTAAGGCCTGTCTAGCTGTTGTTGGTATCTCTTCCTAGGGTGTGACCAGTCCATCTCCCCACTCTAAGGCCTGTCTAGCTGTTGTTGGTATCTCTTCTTAATGTGTGGCCAGTCCATCTCTCCACTCTAAGGCCTGTCTAGCTGTTGTTGGTATCTCTTCTTAATGTGTGGCCAGTCCATCTCTCCACTCTAAGGCCTGTCTAGCTGTTGTTGGTATCTCTTCTTAATGTGTGACCAGTCCATCTCCCCACTCTAAGGCCTGTCTAGCTGTTGTTGGTATCTCTTCTTAGGGTGTGACCAGTCCATCTCCCCACTCTAAGGCCTGTCTAGCTGTTGTTGGTATCTCTTCTTAATGTGTGGCCAGTCCATCTCTCCACTCTAAGGCCTGTCTAGCTGTTGTTGGTATCTCTTCTTAATGTGTGACCAGTCCATCTCCCCACTCTAAGGCCTGTCTAGCTGTTGTTGGTATCTCTTCTTAATGTGTGGCCAGTCCATCTCTCCACTCTAAGGCCTGTCTAGCTGTTGTTGGTATCTCTTCTTAATGTGTGACCAGTCCATCTCCCCACTCTAAGGCCTATCTAGCTGTTGTTGGTATCTCTTCTTAGGTGTCGACCAATCCATCTCCACTTTCTATAATCTGCACCTAATTATCTTATCTTATACATTTCTGACGTTCTATCTAAACAGAAGATAATTACGTCATACACTTATCCAAGCGGGTCAATATACTCTTCTAAGTCGTTGGTTTTCCTGGCTGATTCAGGATATCCATTTCATGCACTAATGGCACTATGGAAGAACTTACACTTGAAAGAGTTTGTTCTAGCATACGGAATAATAACAAAATGTGTCTTTATCTTTCAGTCTTTCTGAGTATTTTATTAGGTTTTGTTTTTGCATTTGTAAGTTATTGGTTTAGTGTTTTATGTATTATGGCTACTTTACTTTACAGTTTTCTGTGCTGAAGTGTCTCTAACTTTAGTGATTTTACTAACGGTGTTACTCTAGTCAAATATGAATATTCATTTGTTATAAATCTTGCGGCCCTATTTCACGTCTGTTCGAATTTCTTTATGTTTTCTTGAGTTGAGGGGTTCGCACATATTCTAGATTTTATGTGTTTTGAGACTTAACATTCTATTTTCAAAGATATTTTAAATATATAACACAATATTGAATGTTGACATAGCAATGGGGCATTTACAATCTGGTAGACTAGAGAACCTTAAATGGGTGTATTAGGCGCGGGCCAATGGTTGTGTAAAGCTCTGCCATGCAAACTGCTAACAAAAGATGCATGTGTGTGTGTGTGTGTGTGACTGTATGTGTGTGTGCATTTCCCCTTCCCCCGATGAAGCCTCATAGACATAACAATAACAAGAGTTAGCGCATCGAAATAAAAAAGAGGAAAAAGAAATGACAAACAGTATGAAATATAAGTGTTGGATATAGTGCCGGTTATTTACAATAGAGAGAGAGAGAGAGAGAGAGCGAGAGTGAGAGAGTGAGTGAGAGAGAGAGAGAGAGTGAGAGTGAGAGAGAGAGAGAGTGAGAGAGAGAGAGAGTGAGAGAGAGACAGAGGGAGAGGGAGAGTGGGAGAGAGAGAGTGAGAGAGAGTGAGAGGGAGACAGAGAGAGACAGAGAGAGAGATAGAGAGAGAGAATAGCTTGTTGATGCCTGACTTCATGAGGAGGAAACAAAGCCATGTTCACACACACACGCACATACAACAAAACCACAAGGTGAAAAAAAAAATCATTTCCTCGTACACAATCCATGCACGCTGTACGCGGCTAATCTTATAATGAACACCTTAATAGTACAGACTTAGAACAAGTTTGACAATACATAATATCACACAGTCCTATTCAACTTTGTCTACTGGCATTTCAAATCTGCGTGTTAGTCAACAGGGTATTAGGCAGCAAATGTCCTTATATGAATACAACGAATGTTTCTGTGGAAATGTACACACGAGAAAAAAATAGCAAAAACAAAGAATGATGGTGGTGGGGGGGGGGGAGCCATGAATCACTCACTGATTGTGTTAATGAGGTGCTGAGTTGACCTATTCTTCTGTGGTCAAGCTAAAAAAATTTTGTTGACCTACTTATCGCATCTCACCTGCCTCAACCCAAATATAGATCTATTATGAGTTTGACGTTTTGTTTGACCGGGGACATAGGGGCTATATTTAATCCTGACCATGAGTTGACCATGAGTTTTTCAGTCTTTTGATTTTGTTTTATATTCCAGAAACCAAAAGAAAAGGGTGGACACGGTTAAGTAGTGACAAGAGCTTTGAAAAATCACGCCCCCCACACACACATACACACTTATTTTGATGATTGGTTTTAATTATACGAATACAAGGGTTGTCATAGTTATCCGACAAGTGGTGTAGGTGTTCGTTAAATGCACCAGTCTCTTTGTTGAAGTGGGTTCGCATCCTACTGCTGTTTAACCATTTCTATACGCTTAAAAAAACAAATGCGGACAGGGCAGATCGAACGAATAACCGGGCAAAACGAACAACAGGACAGAACAAAGAACTGGGCAGAAAAAACAACTGATCAGAACGAACAACTGGACAGAACAAAAACTGGACAGAAAGAACAATTGGGCAGACAAGTATTTTATTCAGACCCTTTCAAAGAAAGACCTACATTTAACCCCCCTCTATCGCCACAAAGTCATTAGGGTGCGGGAAATCGAGGCGAGGGGAGGGGACATTATATACGTAATGAATGACGGATTGCTTTCCAGGCCATATATGGTAAACATGTTTTGTCTACTCGGTTCATACGTGTCTCAATAGCCCTGGCATAATCTGAAATTTTTAAAAAGTACTTTCACGTGAATCTATAACTTAAAAAAAAAAAAAAAACTACTTGAAAACAAACAGGTGCAATACTTCATGACGCAACAAGACTGCGGATGTGGCGGCACCTCGAAACGTGACGAAAAGGACACAGGTTGCAAAGTAGTGACGTCATTATCAAGGAACCTGACGCATACAAAAAAAAAGTGACCTCCCAGGACCAACAGAAATACGCTAGACTGAAACTTATATAGACATTTCTGTCCATCTTTCTTAACACTTTAACTTTTAATGACACGTTTTGTCGTTCAGACGAAGGCATGTCCTCCCATTCCTGAGAATATAAAGAACAACTTGAAGCCGCTTTTAAAATTCTCAATGGGTGAAATTTTAACATAAAAAGTGCCTCTAGATTTTCTCTCGGTCGGAATAGTACCCGAAAATACGTAGGATATAGGAAAAGCAAATCAGGACAGAAATCATATATATCTAATTGGTCTAGATCTATTTGACTACGATCAAATAAGAATGGCAATATTACTTTTATGAGAGTAGCAAAAATTCTCTCCGAAGAAATTACCTCACAAAGTTCCGAAAATGAACGGAATCCCGATAGACATCATAGCTGACAAACAAATATTGTATATTACTGCCAGTTTGGACATCATATGCTTCACACTCTAACCCCCCCCCCCCCCAACCGATGTATCAATGTATTTAAATTTACGATTTTAAATTTTATGGCACAATTTAGGCCCTGTCGTGCCCTGGTAACGTTGGCCTTGTGGCACTTAATAAATGTGCTGGACAAGAGAGGGTGCCAAACTCCCTTAGTGCACTGCTACATAATTTCACCGGCAGGCCCTGACAGCGATGCACACAGATGTGCACACAGATGTGCACGCGGAGCCTCGGAGGGTCAGGTTATACAAGGGGCCGCACCGTGGATTTGCAGCGCGTGTTTGGAAACTCCACTACGTATTTATAATATATAGAGGATATCTGCATTTCTGCATGGTCGTACCGGCTCGGAGGGCTGGGGGATATGGAGCGGGGGGGGGTGTAAATGTGGTACAGTCAACACGACAAGACAGACCAAACATACGATTAACGGCGAGGACCCAAAAAAAAAAAAAAAAAGCAAGGTGAACACCTCACCTCCCTTCTACCTCTTCGTCCCTCCCCTGTAGACCAAGCTAACCTTCTGCTAACCCTCCCGTCACTTAACACTATCCTGCAAATGGTGAGTCATAGGGGCCGAAGTGCACAGAAATAAACCACTGCGCGGTGTCCTCCCCTTGAGAGTATCACGGGACACTTTCGAAATGGGGTCATTCCAAGGCAGGAGACGCTTTCTATATTCTCCCCCCCCCCCTCAATTTTTTTTTTAGCTTTCTTACCGAATACCTCCCTATCCCTCCCCCCCCCCCCCGCTCACGATGCAAGCAGAGTCATACTAAGGCGTTTCTTTTCCTTACTTCGAGTAAGGTGAAACTTAGCCGCGAGACTTAGGCACGGCATATCTTTAAAAAGAGTCTAGTTATGTTTTTAAGAGAAACCGCCAGAGACTCGAACTGTGACCTATGAACCTTGACACACAAACACACAACCGGGAACGTTACCCTGAAAAGAAGACTTGGTTTAAAACGTAACCAGTCCCTAGTGAAACACAAGATGTCGGCCTTTTCTAAAACAAACATTTGTGTTCAAGTCTGGCTTCGGGACACAATTTAATAATAGGTAATGAGAGAGTCTTTTAAAAATTGAAAAAAATGAGCGAGAGAGAGAGAGAGAGAGAGGATAAAACGGGGCCTTTCCAGTAGTAGAGCCTATGGTTTATTTTATAAAAAAAAAAAGACTATTTGGCGTCCCTCTAGAAGCCCTTTTTCATTTGCGTTGTGGGACTCTACAGCCTCGTATTCTGTAATTAAAAGGCGGTAACGAAGATCGAGTTCTGTCGTCATTACTGTGCAAGAAATAGAATCTTAGGTGCCATAGTAGCTAAAGGGTTTCACAAAGACTTGTCCTCTTTAAGCGAAACATTAAATAGGACTCTTTGTTTTCAATGTAAAGAAACTGAGGGAGACAATACATCAGACAGCAATATAAGATACAATGAACTTCTTTTTACATCTAGACATAATATTAGGATAATTAAAGAAAAATAATAATAATAACAAGAAGTTGACTTTTTTTTTTTAGTCCTTTTTTATTTGTATATGACGTGAAAATTGCAAATATGCATGCCCATACAAACCTTATCTTTGTTTATAAAAAAAAGCTTATATAAAAATTGTAATCAAACATATGCAACAGTACATAAGAGGTAACACTGAAAATTGAATTTTGAACTAGATTTGAATATTAAAAAATATGAGGCGCTGATAAATGTTTATAGATTGAAATGATTAAACAAAGATCCATATTTAGAAAAAAAAAAGTGGAAAATAACAATAAAGTAATATCTAGATGATGACAAACTTGCAATCTCTATGGAAGCGGTCCGTGTCAAGAATGCTAATTATCAGGCTTAAATGAGTTGCAAGATATTACATATTGGGTCTGTGGGCAATGGGGTTAAAGCCCTAATCGCAAATAAGAAAAAAAATAATTCGTTAACAGCTTACGGTCAGTGAGGAAGAGAAACATGGTCTGTAATTATGTCCCTTGTATATAAAGTCCAGCTTCCTTAAATACTCAAAGGCAAACATGCCAACATAATAGTCAGACCAAGGGGTTGCATAAGCTAAAGTGTCGGCCACAATAAATCAAAAAGCAGTTCCTGAAGTGAGCAATCCCTACGGGAAGCACAGTAGTGGCATAGCACCCCTTATAGCAGATCGGTAACAACAGGTGGGTCGCTTGACCTCAGGCTCAGCCTGACAGGTAGAAAAGCAGGTAAGCTGGGAGCAACGGCGGGGAAATGGTTGGACGGAGGTCGAAGGTTACGGTATACCCTTAACACACACACACACACCACAACGGACTCACACACAGCATCTGTCCAACAATGAGGTCAGATTGTCTTACGGCCTGGGTCTTGAAAGGTAAGAAAGCAATGCCCGCCTAGATCAGAATACATTTGTTAATGCAAAACACTGCAATGATCTATCGACGAAAGCCCTCACATTTAACACTTGATATCAACGAAATCCCCACATATAAGATTGGATATTGATGAAAGCCCAACATTTAACACTAGATACCGATGAAAGACCCCCCCCCCCCAACCCATTTAACACTGTATATCAACGAAAGCCCTACCCCCCATTTGACACTGGGTATAAATAAAAGCCCCCCTCCCATTTAACACTGGATATAAATGAAAGCCCCCGCATATAAATGAACCCCCCCCCCCCCCGTTCAACACTGGATATCGACAAGCCCCCACATATAACACTGGGGCTGGCATTAAGAGGGATTTGGCGTTTCTGTAGGACGCGGCCGAGTCCACCCAATTCTAACGGTTACCTGAACATTAGTTGGGTAAAGCAAAGACGGTTGTGCTGGCCACATGACACCCTAGTTAACCGTCGACCATAGAAATGGATGAGCTTTATTTACATTATCTGCCTTATGGATCGCAAGGTCTGCAGTGCATTGTTGTGATGTAAAAAGGAAAACACCTGTATTTTGTGATAGCAGATATGACGGGGCACCCAGCGATTTCTGTTTATTTATTTCTTTGCAATTGTAGATAAAATATGAAGCTACCTTTACTTATTACACGACTTTCATAGTGAGATTTAAAAAACGGTCTTCTAAATTTAATTTGAGGATCTTTGTTCAAAGTCATCTTGCCCTTAACTCTTTCCAAGTCAATCAGGGTTATTTAAGGTCACTGATAGGACACCTTCAAACAATAAATCTCCACACTTATTAAATTCGAATCGCTTGTTAACTCTTTCTCTCCGTAATTATTTACCACATTCTGATGGAATCAACGTTGGTATCGTCGGTCAGGAGAGAAAGAGTTTTAATGAACACCCATGTTCAAAAAAGTGGAAATATGACAAGAAGTCTTTTCTAAGCAGTGGGGTAGCTGGGGGTTTGGGAGCCCGGGAGCATTGACCTCTTTAGGGTCGCCTATATTTCGACATTTGGACTTCTTGAGATGAGATAATGTACTTAATGAATAAATAACTTAATAACATATAACTCAGGCTACACCCTGAGAGTAAGCCCGCAAGGAAAGAGTTAATCTGTGTAGAACACATGCAACAGGGTCACTAACTTATGTAACAACATGAATAGCAAGATTACATGGTAAAGGCGTAATAATAATATTTCATGTAAAACAAAATTGGACACTCGTTTGGGTACCCCTCAAGTGGGTGCCCGGGACAACTTTAAAATTTGACCAACCTTCCCCCCCACCCTTGCTACGCCACTGTTTTTAAGCAACGGAACAAATTGTAAAGATTTACTAGAAATGAAAAGTGCTTCTTGTAGCAATGAATGTAACTTATTGTTGCAATGTTATCCTTATGTCTCTCACGGGGCTAAACCAACAAGACTCGGAGGGCGGGGGGGGGGGGAGGTCAACGTACACAATATCCAACACTGACCTGTACACAATACATGTACGTATAATTTGGTCTCTCTTTCCCAGCGTCTACCCCCTGCAGAGGAGCTACCTCCGAGTTACCTCCCTTCTCTTCTTGTTTTGGAATGTTATCTCGAGAGTAGAGAAGAGGTAGAGAAATAGAAGACAATGCAGTCCTAGTAAACAAAAAAAAAAAAAAAAAAAGAGGGCGAAGAGAGGGATATTATTGGAGGTGTGACATTCGCTCTAGTCACCGTAAAAAAAAAAAAAGACAATTATTCTAAGCCCCTGAAACAGGAAAGCAGATTAAATGGAGAATGAAGGGAAAAGAAGAAAAAAAAAAGATTTTCAATTTATCGTCCCTTTTGGTTTCATTTTCACACCGTTGATTTAATTACCTCCCCCCCCCCACACACGCACACACACAGACATTCCCCTTTCCTATCGATGATGTAATCTGTGTGAAATCTAGAGACCATCGTGGTACCACAATACGGTGGTGCCCGAAAAGCTAGTTTAGAACGTCGCTATCTAGAGAATAAGAAAAGATTCGAATGTCCTAGAGAAGTGTTTCCCAAATTGGGGTACGCGTATCCACAGGGGTACGGGAAGACTTTGGAGGGGGGATACGCGTTGCACCTCATTAACTATGCTCATTTTTTTTTATAAATACCCATTATTACGTTCTATTAATAAATTAAAGTGTGTAGTGGTGTGGGGGGGTACTCAGCATTACAAAAAAAAATGGGGTAAATATAGGTCAAAATTTGGGAAACACTGTCCTAGAGTATAGCTGCGCTACTTTTTCAAAATTCATAGTGATCGGTCTCGCGAATAGTGTTCATCCATTGCCTCGTTCTGAATAATATCGTACTAAATAGTAAATGTGAAGAAATAAGTCCAGTCAGCTGACTCTCCCTCTGACCCACTAAAAACAAAAATCACCTCCGTCAACAACAAAGAGCAAGCAACATCGCGAGAAAGAGCTTTTTTTTTTTTTTGAAAAAAAAAAAACAACAAAAACAAACAGCCACCTCTACATCCACACGGAGACCTGGGTGACGTCACAAAGGTGGACAGGTTCCTGGACGCATTGTTGATGTGCAGAAGTTCACGTAATCAAAGCGTTCGGGTGACTCTTAATGACCCTAGATCTAACTATCGTCCCCTATCGCTTGAACCACTATTGTAGGCCAGGGAAGACCACTCATGTTTTTTTTTTTTATCTAAGGGACATAACAGAAAATATGTAACGACATGGTGCAGAAGTAATGTAGACACAAAAGTCTTCCCACGAGAACAAGACACCACCACCGGGGTAAAAAAAAAATAAAATAGGTCTTGACTAAAAAGAGGTTAAGTATTTAAATGGTAATTTTTATTCATAGCAAAGACTTAAGGGATTGAAATGAAGACAATGGTTCCGAGGATTTTGGCGTGTCGCGAGGAGGAGAAACAACACTGGAGTAGGTCGAGGAAAAAAATAAAATGAGTTCCATTGTTACTATTGTCCCACTGGTGGTCCCAGTGACTAATCAAGAGCGCCCCCTTTCTCCCCTCCCCCCACCCCCTCGTGCCAACTTGAGAACGAGACCCTCGGGCGGGTCCCCATGCACAGTAGACAAGGTCACGGCGGTAAAACTTTGCAACAGGTAGCTGGTAAAGAGGTGGTGGTGCAGTATTGAACTGGTGTCCGATCGATAGGACAGGCTTAATTGATCCCTTCACGAAAGGCAGTGGAGAAGTCCTAAATTAATGTATGCAAGAGAAAGGATGCCTCCTCCCCCCTCCCCCCCCCCCCACGGGTCAACCTGCCCATCAACAATGGTAGCCTACAGATAGCTCCTCGATAGACATCGTATTTCACTCACGGTAAGGGGTCTAGGGTCAATACGACAGTCGATTACTGTAGCAGGTACAAACACCGATGACAACTATAAGAGCTAGACACCATTTAGCGCTCGATTGATTGGGAGAGGGGTGATGGGGGGGGGGGGGGGACAGGAGATCATTAAAAATTAAAATGCAGCTTAATATTTAAAACAATAATATAAATAAATAAATAGAAATACATTCATGTAGCGCAAAGAATGAAGAGAAATTTAAAGGACCAGGACACTAGCTACACTTTACAGCATTCGCTATGAAAACGATATTGCTATTTAAGGGAAGGTCCCCGGCGCCATATTTGTTGAAGTATGAGATATTAATGATGAATATAGAATATTGCTTTAACGAGATAACTAACAACTAAAAGGAACATTATAATGTTACACGTATTTGGGCTTTGGCCAACCTTCATCGGCAAATACAGGGAACACTCCAATGTTAGGCTGGATTTTTTTTTCTTAGCATACAGCAGTGCAGTGAACTTTGTACTATATTTATGACTTTTGAGTTTCTCGAAGTCTAAAAAATACCATCAACGATACGATATCTATATTGTGATTTTCAACAAATAAACTTCCTTTTATCGATTGCCTTTTTTTTTTTGTAATCGTGGGTTTGATATAGACATTGTCGACATGAAGACGCCTTGACTAGATAATTTCTTAGTCAATGTAACAACAAAAAGAACATCCCTTCAACCGGAAGTTTCTGTCTCACCCGTGAGTGACGCAAGCTCTTGTCTACTGACACTTACTCACTTGCAGTGATTTCTCAAGTCTCTGTTTCTCCGTCTCTGTAAGTGCCTGGCGTTCTCCGCCTCCCCCCCCCCACCACACCCCTAATGTAAAGAATCTTTAAGACTATTAAATCCACTCACTGTCATTCTCTCTCTCTCTCTCTCTCTCTTTTTCACTACCACATAAATCCATTTCCTTAAGTTAGCTACCATCTTACCTTTTTAATGTCTCTAGACTGGGAGGAGAGAGGGGGAGAGAGAGATGGAGAAAGAGAGAGAGGGGGGGGGAGGGAGACACAGAAGGAGAGATGGAGTGAGAGAATACTTCAAAAGAGGAGAGATAATAGAAGCATAGAGATACTCAGAACACCAAACTCACAAAATTTGTGTTTTTTTTTTTAATCTGTTTTAAGTGACTGCTTTTATAAAATAAAGCATTTTTACTAAATGGCAAAATTTCACAAAACTAAATTGTTCAATACTAAAACCAAATCCACCATTTCTGTCCAAGTCTAAAATGCTGGATGAGGAGAGGGGGGGGGGAGAGGGAGAAAAGCTTACAAGATAAAAGCAACCAACCAAGTAACCAACCAACTAACCACTCCGTTTTTCTTACCTTGCTTTTCCTATTACATGTCATCTTTGAATAATCATCAGCTTGCCATTCCAGAGTCTGAAAGAGAGAGAATGTCATTTACTAGATGCTCATGCAAAATTGACAAACCTATTTCATTTCAAATGCACGCAGTCATTTCAACATATTGAATTTCTTTCTTGAAGCCGCATATCGGAAACAGTGATTATGACGCTACGGACAAGTTGCATTGATCCAACTTTCTTTAAATAAACCTTTTTTTTTTTTTTTTTTTTTTAAAGCATTGGTTAACTCTTTCCATTTAGACGGAGACACACAAATTCAAGTTATGTTGTAATTATGGAAACAGCAAGAGCACTCGATGGTAGCCAAAGAGTTAATATTGCGCTGGCCCACTTATGTCTAATGCATATAAAAGATAATGAGTGCTTGTGAGTTCTTTATAATTGTATCTGAAAATGAAAAGACCACCTTCAATTTTTAAACCGTGGGGAATTAGCCCACTTCTTTGAAAATAGTAGCAGACGTAGGTTTGACTTGATGCCATCATGTATCCAAGCAACGTAATCTCAACTTCATTTTTGTTAGCGGCCCTCGAAAGGGGAATAGCCGCTTTTAGTTTCGTGTGGTCTGTCCGTCCGTCCGTCCCGTTTAGATCTCAAAAACTAGTAAATATATTGAAAATCCGATAACATATTTTAGATCTTTCAAAGTTCTCAGACAACGGCTACTTTTTTATTTACTGCAAGCGAAAATTTATATCAATCAACTATCCAAGACATTTTACCATATTAATACACAATTTTTACAACTATTCACTATTATAGTTTAAAAAAAAAGGGAGACTATTTAGTAGGAGAGATAACTTTTCAGCATATTTTTAACACTTTTAAACAAACGGTTCTCTTTATTTAAAAAAATGTGTTGTTGTTTTTTTTAATTGTATCACTAAATTGAGTATTTTCTGTCATACTAGCTACTTTTATTTAAAAAAAGAATGTTTGCTTTTGTTTAAAAAAAAAGAAAAATCTATTTAATAAGCGTGTAAGTTGAATATTATTTAAAACAAAAATTAATAAGCAGTGTTTTGTATTGCACACAGGAAGTGCAATATACAGGATCCTAGCTCACACATCAAACTAAAAGGAAAAGTTTTTTTGTTGAGGCTTTGAATAAAAGATTGGCCTTTTACAAAACCATTAAATCAATTAGATACTCATTCAATAACATCAGTTAGGCCAGGTTCACATTGAACTTCATCTTCATAACTATCAGTTCATTGACTACCTATGAATATTAACAATCTTTGATAATAACATTAATAAATCTCCGTTTCCAATGATATGAAGTCGTTAGTCGAACTAACAATACAAAAGTATCGGCAACACTTTCGACAGGAGCTAGTCTCTTCTATTTGTATCGACCGAGATAGGGCTGTAGTTGTTGATAGTTTGTAGTTCATAGTTTCTGATACTCTTTCTGAAAATATTGAAACCTGCCTTTTTACCTGCTTGGGCGAACCGATTCTTTGAGTTTGTGTTTCCACACAAACTGTCTTTGTAACCATGTTTATAAATATTATCGTATTAGTTTCGTAATAATGCGATCGGCGAGTATAAAAGAACTATTTATCCAGAATGAAGACTGCGCACTTGTTTGGAACTTCGCCATTTAGTACATGATTTTTTAAAGTCAAGCAAACTTCTGCTTAAATACTTTAAATGACGTAATCAAGATTTGCCGTAGTTTTCTGAATGTGTCTGACATAATAACGTTTTGTCGAATGGATTATAAAAAAATCCACAAACTTTGATGACGTAATTAAGCTTTGCGTAAGGGGAAAAAAATAATTTTCTGCCTGATGCATAATTCACCGTTCTCATGCAAAGTTCCCAACAGAAATGAGACGTATGATGATAGAACGCGCTGCTCTGGATAGAAGAATCGATTTATCATCCTTTTCTCATTAAATAAAGTGGAATCGCGTACATCTATTTCTCAGTGGCAGCAATGTTGATCAACATATTTATCGCCGCCCGCACATTTTATTATTCTAATCCTTCCAGAGATTTCCAAACTAAGCAGGAATGACGATCACAGGTGCTGGAAAATCTGGCCTGAGAGGAAGGCACACACGAGGGGATTACGGCTGAAATACGAAACCTGTCAGCACCTGGGGCGCTAAAACGTGTTTTCATTAAAGATGTCAAGTCACGTGACATGACACCGGTTAAAATATCCATTTACGTTGTGACAATTACACTAAGTGTATTTAACCCATTCATACTTAAGCTACAATTGAAAAAAATAAGAAGTGACTTTAATATGGCGTTGTTAGGGTATAGTGGGTTAAATTATCGCTAAATTACGTTTGCTAAGTTACAGATATAAACAGAGGAGATGTTTGATTTTATTTACACATTTTCTGTATTGGATTAAAGTGAATTGATATTTTCTGTTGGGCCGAACAAGTGACAGCAGAATGACACAATCACAACTCTGCCTTACCATCACCATAAAGAAGGATTAGATGGCGCATTGCAGTCAGGGGGAGATTATCGCGGGGTGGATTCATTGTGCCCCCAGAAACCGTAAGGGTTAACAGTTGGCTTACTTTCTACCAGTAGGAGGGTTGAAGTGTCGAGGTGGTTTTGTCCCTTTAGATAAATTGGGCAGATAACTCCACAAGGTTTACGATGCAGTGACTGATGGATAAAGACAAACATAGTTCAACGATTTTAATTATCCAACAAACCGTTATTGTCACACTTAGTAAAGAATATAATTTCTTTAGACAAGACAAATCAAGAATTATAGAAAACATAAGATCTAATTATCAAGGCAAATAAAAGGCATCAAAACTGTGGTTTTTTTTCACTTACCGATATTTTGGATAAGTTCTTTAACGACAAGTAATATAGACGGTTCCTAAAAAAAAATTAAATAAAAGCATAATCAAACAAATCCTGACATTTTAAATAAAAATTTAAACAAAAATAAGCTTTTAAAATTATCTAGATGTGTGCAAAAAGTATTATAATTACTTAGATGTATGCAAAAAAAGTATTATAATTACTTAAATGTATGCAAAAAAAGTATTATAATTACTTAGATGTATGCAAAAAAAGTATTATAATTACTTAGATGTATGCAAAAAAAAGTATTATAATTAGTTAGATTTGTTACAAAAAAAGTATTATAATTAGTTAGATGTATGCAAAAAAAAGTATTATAATTACTTAGATGTATGCAAAAAAAGTATTATAATTACTTAGATGTATGCAAAAAAAGTATTATAATTAGTTAGATTTGTTACAAAAAAGTATTATAATTAGTTAGATGTATGCAAAAAAAAGTATTATAATTAGTTAGATTTGTTACAAAAAAAAGTATTATAATTACTTAGATGTATGCAAAAAAAGTATTATAATTAGTTAGATTTGTTACAAAAAAAAGTATTATAATTACTTAGATGTATGCAAAAAAAGTATTATAATTAGTTAGATTTGTTACAAAAAAAGTATTATAATTAGTTAGATTTGTTACAAAAAAAGTATTATAATTACTTAGATGTATGCAAAAAAAGTATTATAATTAGTTAGATTTGTTACAAAAAAAGTATTATAATTACTTAGATGTATGCAAAAAAAGTATTATAATTAGTTAGACTTGTTACAAAAAAAAAGTATTAAGCTGCAAATCGCAGTCAATAAAAGTTGCACGCTGATACTAAGGTAAAGGCTTTGTTCTTATTTGATGTAGAGATCTCATCATCTAGCAAAAATGTATCTGTATCTGATAACGTATTTCCCGATGATATGGCATCCTATTCCTTTCTAAAATGCAGATTGATATCTGTTTAAAGATTCGACAGAGTTTCCTACCTTCCACCAACAAAGGCCGTGTCTGATTCTACCATCAGCAGCTTCATGTTCTCGGTGGAGTCGTCCTGTCCCATGAAAGGAGGGGGCGTGACAGATTCTGTGGAGCAGACGAAAGGAAAACGGTTTGAATGGCACGGGTCGTGTAGAAGTGCAGACGTCAAGAGGGGATGGGAGGGGTTCGATTTCACTAACAAACTGAATGGAGGGGCCTCCTAGCGAGACCAGTCGTTATAGAAGACCTGAACACTGACCTGCAACGTCACAACCTGTGGGCTGCTCAGAACCACAGCTTGTTGGCACGTCGCACAAACTTGTGACGTTGCTATACATATTTTGATATTTTTGGGGTTTTTGGCACATCGGCACAATTTAGGCCACGTCGCGCCCATATTCCCTCAATGGTCACTCTCCCTTCATATCTCAAGACAGACAGGGAGAGAGAGACGGACAGACACACACATAGTTTACTTTTATTTATATTTAATAAAAAAAAAAATGGCTGACACACAATTTACCAAACTGCATTTTCTAAAAATTTAATTGGAAACAAAAAAAAGCAACATTACAATTTCTTCCATCTATACAAACTATACATCAGTACAAGCTAGATCTATTTAACTGCGTACTAGATCTAGAAACAGCATTCCAGACTATTGTTTTGCTAACAGAAGTAAAATACTTGAGTTTTAAATTACCCGAACAGGACCTAACCTTAGACCTAACCACAGACCTAACCTAAGACGCGTGTTCTGCAGGGGAGCGGAATAATTGTGCCATTTTGTATGTCTGCTAACCCATTCGTGCCCCATTTAATATACTTATATTTTTTTTGTTACAAAACAATAGCCCACCGTAGAGAGATTTCACAAAGTTTTTAGAATTGCGTCTCTTTTTCGGTCCGGTAACAAACAAGTCTCAACCTTCCTTACAATAGAGAGGTATTCCCTCATCAAGCATTCCAGCAGTGTCCTCTTCCCTCCCCCCTCCCTTCATCTTTCTTTCCTCCCCCGGACTCTTGGAATGTCTCAACCCCAAATATGAGGACTGGCTAAATAAACTTGACACGTCGCGAGCCAGACCAGTGGTTCTAAAAAATTTTTTTACCTAACCCCCTATACATTTTCTAACAGAAGGAAAGCGAGAAAAAAAAATGGAGGCTTGCGACACAAGAGTCACACTTGTACGCTTGATAAACAAACGGCAGAACAAATTTGGACTCAGCAAAAAAAAATTTGGACTCCTCCGTTATGTTCTTCTACAGTGTTGTTCCCCTTCGCAATGAAAAGGGCATGACACTGGAGAAAGTCGATGCACTAAAATTTAGCGATGCTTAAAAAATAAGGGTTTCGGGAACGCGCGAAAGTAAAGGTTTAGCGGTACGACTACGGCATTTCTAGCAGACTCATACCTGCCGTTCCTCTTCTACTACTTACACCCGCCGCAAACACATGCACGCGTGTACATGAACAAAAGCCCATCTTTTGATTGTGTGTCCCCCCCCCCCCACGACAGGTTCGTTAACTTGTCAGCTAAGGGCAGAGAATACGGTATGGTGGCAGTTAATATCCCCTTGACGAGACCAGAAATAAGGGACAGTACGCAACTGGTCAGGAGTGGGAGGGGGGGGGGCAAAGAGGCCCCCCCCCCCCATACAAATTTAAGAAGACTATAGTATGTGTGCGGACGTGTGCGGTCAATGATTGCTTGAAGCCCCCGCCTGACCACCGAAGTGGCTTCCACCGGGCTCTTTACTTTTTAATGTCCTTGATTGAAACTGACCGCTAGCGAGAATAGACCCATCGTGTCGAACCAACGCCTTATAAGTAGATCTTCAAAAGTTGAACGTGGCAAGGGAAGTGGATTACGATACTCCTCCATTGGAGGTGTCAGTAACATACACTAAAACTAATTGGGATCCACCAAGCAGAGCCTCATTGTGGACATATGTGACACACGACATAGCACAAAGAACTTATTGAAGCAACAGAGTCACCAAGGGACAGTACTGTAGAGTATTTCGGGGGGAGGTAAGCCAACAAAAAAAAAAAAAAAAGAGCACTCAACAAAATACAATGACGTTAAACCAGGGTTTCCCAAACTTTTTCCTAAACGGAGTATTTCATATAATCCGAGTACTTAGCGAAACACTTTGCTTATATTTTTTTTAGCGAGATTTAGTTGGTGGCCAACTAATTAACTATTCCAGTATTTCGTGGAACACCTCCAGGCCTCGTGGAACAACTCTCCAGGACTCGCGGAACACTAGGGATCCGCAGAACACAGCTGGGAAACACTGCGTTAAACAAATTGACCTAGTTAAACCAATTGACCTAGTTAAACAAATTGACCTAGTTTGACGAATTGACCTAATTATCGTGACCTGAATATTTACGTGTGCTACTGTCGACGAAAGGCCTTTATGGCGAAAAATAAATGAACTTAGAGCGACCTCAACAGACAATGGATTCTTCTGTACCATTAGTGACAAACTTGTAGGTCACTGGATCCACTTAGACACACTAAATACTTCCTATTTTTTCCACATTGACACTCAAAACATTAACCATATTATGTCTAATATGTACGTGTGTGTATGTGTGTGTGTGTGAAACTAGTTAACTCACAGACATTTTGGTTCAATAACTTATTGGTAAAGACGAAAAAGTAGCTATTAGAGTACTTCTTGGCTTAGTCGTAAAATGATTGACTTCCAAAAACGAAATGTTGGTGAGAGGATTGGTTCGAATCCTGGGACCGTTTCATCAATGGTGAGTCCTGCACGGTTAGCTAAGTAAACTGTAGGAAAAAGGCTGGGGGTTTTGGGTGTGCTCGGCCTTCAGCCACGTCCGTGCGTCCGGGGGTGTTCGACACTATGGAAATAGCAGTGCTTATTATGGACATTAGCTAAGACATCTTCTAGACCATCGGTTCTCAACCTTTTAAGCTCGGCGACCCCTTTTTACAATCCCCCACTCTGCCGCGACCCCCCTCCCCCCATACACAAATACAGAATTGTAGGGTAGACAATAACAATCCATATTTTCGATGGTCTTAGGCGACCCCTGGCAAATGCTCAATCGATCCCCAAAGGGGGGTCGCGACCCACAGGTTGAGAACCCCTGTTCTAGACAGAGCACTTTTTTCAATCAGACTTACATGCACAGAGTTTCAAGAGTTTCGGCTCAACTCTCATAAAAGTTGTGTTTTTTTTTTAAATACAAAAGCGTATTTACAAACACTTGACAAACAAGTCAGAATCCAGACAATGCAAAGTATTACAAAATCGTTCTTCCCTTTCAAGAAAAAAAAATGTCTACGACCAATTAATGAGCTTCAAGAGACAGAATGTGTGGCCCCCCCTCTCTTTGTACGCCACACTCTTTGTTGCCTGTAAACAGAGGCGCCGCAATGTCAGACCTTACGCGATGGCACTTCCTGCGGGAAATGCGCGACCTTAATTGGCTCTTTCAAAGTCCGCGGGGCGGACAGAGGAGCAAGAGAAATCGATAGCCAGGGGCGGCAATACTGCGGATGAGAAGCAGAGGCAAGAGTTCTGTCGCGTGCCTGTAATTGCACATCACCAGCTATTGGACTCTGGAACCATTCAACAGGCCGTAGTGGAGACATGGGATTGGGGGGAGGGGGGGGACAGTGATCAACAAACGGGGGAAAAAAAGAATAAATATCAACAGATGCCTCTCGGCGTGGGCACAGTCTTCGTATTTGTGAAACAAGCCTGCATTGATCTGTACATGGTATCAACTAGTGAAACACGCCTTGTTCACAGCCGCATTATATCACTAGTGAAATTTCATATATCAACATCACAAGAAGCCAGATTTAAAACACTTCAAAGGGAGTTATAATGAGCTGAATAGTCAATAATTGCTTTATTTTCTAAAATCATATTTTATAACTAGTGAAATAAAATCAATACATCGTTTTCAACAGAACATAAATGTTTGCATTAAAAATAAAATCCATAAAATTGTATTCCCATCCGTTGGCAATAAGTGTAATTTCACAGTAACAATTAAGAACAAAATGAAAATAATATTAATATGTTTATATTTGTAGTACAGTGTTTCCCAGACTTTTTCTTTAACGGAACACTTCGCACAATCTGGGTATCTGTGCTTAATTTTTTAAAGAGATTTATTCTCGTGGTGGCCTATTAGTTAAATTATTCCAGTAGCTTGTGGAACACATATTCAGGCCTCGCGGAACTCTGTTCCTCGGAACACAGTTTGGGAAACACTGTTCAACTATGTACAATCCAGTTGTCTCCTATATACAAAGCAAGAAGACAGGAACGCACTGAAATACCCCGGGTGAAAAAAAGTGGAACGCCACCGACCGCTTCGTCAAGATCTGGCGTAACATTTTTAACTACTTTTATACAGCGCAACTTTCATGCTTGTGGCATGCTCAAGTGCGCATCATTCTTGCATCATAGCCCACTAACCAATCGTTAACGTCTTCTCACCGTCACCATAGAAACACACACACACACGCACTCCATAACAGTACCACATTACAACATTGAATTACCGAATACTCAATGCGCGCCCATTCTCTGAATAGAAATATTTACTAGAATATTACTAAGGAGTGGCAATAGTCTTGGAAAGAGATAGAAGTCTGCTATTGTGGGGAAACAGAATGTCGGTGAAAACAGTTAAAACAAACACATTTTTTACCATTTTATCAATAAAAATTTGCATATTTATCAGAAAGTATATTTATCAATAATGGATGAATGTTCTATCTGTGTCATGAGCGGGGCGACGGTTGTATGAGAGAAGGGGAGATAAGCGAATTGGAAAGAGTGGCGTAGGTTGAGATGGCAGGGAAATGGGGACAGCTCCCTTGATGAGCCTAGTTTGTTGACAATCTCACTGTACTTGGCGGACCAGGGTGACAGCGTTTCACGACTTATATGATGGCTCGTATGACACGGTACTGACAGGCTGACCCCGAGGCTAGGGACGAAACGACCCTTTACCACCATTCGATCCCCCGCCGCAACCATGCCATCAAGGCTAAACAAAAGTAAAGCGCCCCTTTTCTCTCCGCAATTAATGAAAGCTCTGACACACTTGTATACAGGTGCCACACAGGTGGGTTCGAACCTTTGTGTATTTGGATGTTATGGACGTGTCTAATACAAGGCGAGATATGAGAGGGGGGGGAGGAAGGGGGATTGCGATAACGACTCCCTGCAGCCGGATAGTTAACTATGAAACTTGAGGGGCGACCCACTACTGACCGCTCATATTATCGGCGCCCGGCGGCGTCATGCTCTTTAAAAGGTCGTTTCAGTTTAATGTTTGTGTCTTCAAGGTCAAAGCGAGTCCACAATACTGAACATGGCTAAAGGCGCTTCACCCGAGACATATTTATTCATTTTATGGATAACTGGATTGACATCTGGGCAGCTATGGGAAATCGAGAAACGTGAAAGTGATAGGGCGATCGAAATCGTATAATTATTCTCTCCCATTCTAAATTTAAAAAAAGGGGGGGGGGGAGGGGGTTGATCGAAAAATCTTTTTGAAAATGTCAAGCAGGTGAAAAATACGTTGATTTTATTCACTGATTGGCCATTGATAGATTGGGCTATTGGCGGTGTTTTTGTTTTATCATTAAATACGGATTTTTTCTTTAACAAACGCTAACAAAAAAAAATGTGTGCGTTCCTTGTCAAATTATGCAGAGGAGTATCCACAGGGTTCAGGACAAAGGGGTTGAGGGGAGACTTTTTTCTATCGCCCAGCCCAGCGCAGTCGTTGTCGTGAGTTTTCCAGTTTCCTTCGCCAGGTAGATAAGTCTATATATAGGCTGATGCAATTTTGTGCAGGATTGACGCATGAGTGTATAAAAGAAGGAGGGGAAAGGGGGGAGGAAGAGGAAAGGGAGACGACCAAGACGGACCCACGAGTGTTTATAGTATTGAAGATTCTCATAAAAGGCGGGAAAACTATAAATAGCTAACTTTTTGGTGCCTCCGGTGTAAAAAAGGGAGATAAGTTTTGACAAGCTATGTTTTTTCTATGTTGTTTTTTTTTAAAGTTGATGCACTTTTCAAACACGTCTGAATTCAATTGTCTAAGCACTTCCGGTTTTTTTTTTTTTTTGCCCAAAATAATTTCAATATGAAAAAAATGGAAGCATTAGACTTTTACTGTAGGATTTAAAACTTTTTAAAATACGCATTGTGATAAGAGTTAAACTATTAGCTCAATTCTTTTTTTTTCTAAATTGTATTTTATCGAGAACATCTCCAATCATGAGGTCATTTTTAAATGAGCTGAGATTTTATTTTTTTACAAAAATGTATTCCACGCCTTGTCATTTCTCTTGTGTTTTAATACGGCCTTTGTCTGCACGAGATGTGGGAAAATATGCAGGTCGCAGCTGGGTCTGCGTAGTCATGTGAAAACACGGCACTCATACTTCATCTTTAAAAAAAAAAGTATATTTTTTTTATGTCGCTTCTGGAAACGAATGTGCTTTGGAAATCAAGGTATCGATATGGCTTAATATCTTTTCAATAGGGTCAATATCGATTGGCTTTGGTAAGTGCACAGAACATATAAACACACACATGCATGATACAAGCTTTTACCCCAACACACACACACACACACACACACAGATGTATATGCAACAGTTGCACACACGCATAACCTACAGCACTCCCAAGGTGAACTTTTGTATATTTTCTATGCTATATGAATATGTTTTAAGTTATAGGAATATACTCTATGTTTCAATTGTATGTTCTGTTACATGAATATGTTCTATGTTATATGAATAAGTTTTAAGTTACAGTAATTAGTCGTAAGTTACATGAATATTTTCTATGTTATATGCATAGGTTCTAAGTTATAGAGATTGGTCGTAAGTTACATGAATATTTTCTATGTTATATGAATAAGTTCTAAGTTGTAGGAATCGGTCGTAAGTTACATGAATATTTTCTATGTTATATGAATAAGTTCTAAGTTGTAGGAATCGGTCGTAAGTTACATGAATATTTTCTATGTTATATGAATAAGTTCTAAGTTATAGGAATCGGTCTTAAGTTACATGAATATTTTCTATGTTATAGGAATATGTTCTAAGCTATGTCTATCTTAACAGGGTTAAGTATGTAACACGAGAAAGACTGGATTCTGCCCGAGGCTATGACACATCCATCCATCAAGAGTTTTACAACCAGGGGGACAACATCACTGACATTTTGAAAGAATTTTTTTTTTAAAAATGAAAAAGAAGAGAAAGAAAAAGGCAAGTACCTCAAATGACAGGTGACATCAGGTGTTGACATGTCTGGCAACACTGAGCATTATGTAGTGCTAAGCCTTTACGGACAATGTTCGTCATGCGAACACCACACTGGGCTCAAACGTTGTGGTTAATGTTCATCAAACGAACGAATGGTGTTCAAACGAACGAACGGTGTTCAAACGAACGAATGGTGTTCAAACGAACGAATGGTGTTCAAACGAACGAATGATGTTCAAACGAATGATGTTCAAACGAACGAATGATGTTCAAACGAACGAATGGTGTCCAAACGAACGAATGGTGTCCAAACGAACGAATGGTGTTCAAACGAACGAATGGTGTTCAAACGAACGAATGGTGTTCAAACGAACGAATGGTGTTCAAACGTGACGAACAATCACCACCGAAGTATGAACTGCGTCTCCAAGAAGATGACTGTAAGACAAAAGTGAACATCTACACAAACATTTAACCAGCCGGATATGACCCGCGGTTGCGGTCGGTCCTAAGGGGATTGCTAATCTAGAGCATTGCATTTAGATCTATGTCAAATCTAGCGACTGTTCCTCTCAAAGTTTCTAATTCTGCCACGGAAACAAAAGTAGAGTGTGAAAGTGGGTTTACCCGTTTAGCCGACATATTCCTTTCATAAATTACTGTGAAAACGGGTTTAACCGATGTGTTAAAAACTTTCGTTCTTTAATAGAGATGAATTTAGGGTTTGCTTTTTTTTTTATTGTAGGGTTCTCCTGTTGTGGGAGGGACATTAACCGTACACTATGGTATCCGCTATGATCTAAGGAACATTTATACCGAGTATTAATAAGATTAACAAATTGTTTTGATTTCTATGCGGGACATACATACATACATAAACCTTACTTTCTGTTTTATATGTTATGTATGGGGATGTTTCATTTATCATTGTTACTTCCCTTTGTTTTTAGGTAATTTCTTTTTCTAGGGAAGAATAATGAACAAAAATAAAACTCACTTTTTTTTATTGTATTACCTGTTCTAAAATATTATTAGAACAATTCGTCCACACCATGAATACCAACATTGCTGCAACTCTTATGGCTCCGGTAACACTGTACTCAATACACATATTGGGAGCACCGTGCGAACTGGCATGATCGATTGAGTTTTAGAGAAACGGATAGTATAAAGAAGAAATGTGGTCTACATTGTGCGTGGGGTATCGCATTGGGATGTGCGCATCTCTTGTAATAAACTGATTTACAATCACTGCCTTGTGGAGGGAGTTGTCTCGGTGTCTCCAATACATACAAATGAGTTGATATTTATCTCCGAGACCTCACGTTGATAATTATGTCTTGGATTTTCCTAGCTCACTATGGGTGAGATGTTGTGTGACCGAACAGGAGGAAAAGGGAGACAAAACGACTAAGGGGCAGTAATAAACAATAGCAAGAAGAAAACAACATAAAAGTGGGGTTAGAAAGTAAATTGAAGTCAAACATTTTTTTCTTTTACGAGGATGTCTTAAAAGAATAATCAGAGTATACAATAATAACTTTTGTTGGCTTCCGTCAGTCGTAAAAAGTTGCACATGTTATATTCACCTGCCGTGCAGGGGGACATTGGAAGGCTTGGACTTTGGGAAGGCAGAGTGACTATGCTGGGTTTTCTTTGCTGTTCTAAGCAACCGCTGTTCATGCCAAGGGTGTCTCCTGTATAATCTACGAAGCTGGAAGGCCCTACGCTATGAATGGCGAAGATGGGCCTCCCAGATCACCTTCCAAACTCATCTTCGGAACAGTCTTTTCCTGCTATTGCATGGGAAATTGCCAATAGCTACATATTATACTTTTTAAAAAGTGACTTCCTTTATAAGTGTGAAAGTAGTATAGTTTCTTGGTCTATTCGATGTCGAATAAAATGAAGAAAGAGAACAAATTGACAAATTTAAAAGCTGGCAAAAAAATCGCATTTGCAAAACAGTATTTTATATTGATACACTTCTGACATTCTTTCTAAAACAAGACTCTTTTTTTATATATATCAGACAAAAAATACGTACAAGAAAGAGGTGGGTAAGCATTTAATTGGGCAAGTTTCGTTCATCGCAAAACGCCACATCTCATGTAGCATTAACCACTGCCGGAGTTACAGATAGGCAACATAAGCTATGCCCCCCCCCCCATAAAAAATGGTCCCAGGGCTATTCTTTCAATCATTTTAAAGTGAGAGCTGAGGAAAAAAAAAACTGCCTTATGTTGATTACAAGGGGGCCCCATCAAGACTAAATCTAGCCCTGATATAACATCCAATGCTAAAGGAACACTTAAAGGGTAAGACAGGTGGTCTACGTCACGTGACAACATTTAAATGAAATTTATTTTTTTCGCCCTAACATTTTATTGCAACACCTTTAAAAAAAGTGGACTAAAAATAACAATATAACACACATAGTGATTTATGTAAACCCATCACCATTCCCTCCAGACACGATTTGAAAAAAAAAAAGGGAGCCAGTTCTTGCATCGCTGGTCAACAACAGCTGAAGGCAAAGTGTCAGGATGAACGCTCTGCCACGCTTGGCTGATTGCGTATGGCATAGGGCGCCGAGGGCTGACCCCACTTATCGAGCATCTTCCAGGTTATCAACAGGACGTAGAATAATGCAGGTCGTCTGGGGGTCTGAAGCCCCTCTAACAAGATACAGCCAGTGGAAAACGTTCACATGATAACGTCAATATCACGGGCTTTACAATTAATGCATTTTGGCTCCCAATAAGTAGGCAGCAGATGTTGGGCAAAACGTTTTTATTTCATAGTGTTTGGCCTTTTAGATGTTTGTGTTAATGGCAAGCGATTATAAACAGGAAAAGAGACGCGGGAAATTTTATATATTTTATACATATTTTATTTTTTTTTATATATAATTATATATATATATATATATATATATATATATATATATATATATATATATATATATATTTATATAAAGAAATTAGTGCTTTCAAAAAACTCATTTCAAGATACAGGTTTGAAGATATAGACGAAGGTCACAACTAGACTGTGGTGGTTTATGTTATCTATAACTGGCAGGGTTATGAAGGGACAAGGTCACGTCTGCAATTTCATTTGAACAAGTTAAGATAAGTTGTTGAGTAGAACAATGGGGTTTTTGGCAATTTTTTTTTTGGTAATCCCTACAACCTGCGGTCGTCTTTCCACAAAGTAATTTCTTCTTTGGCTCAGGTCATCTTTCTCTGGACAACGATGTCTTAGGACAGAGATTCCCAACCTGGGGGGGGGGGGGGGTCACGTTAAGTTCAGATACTGTTACGTGCATAATCAGCGACAAGAAACGTCGAGTCCAAAAGAAACGATCCTCTGTGGATTCATTATGGGCTGTGGGCTAAGCTACCCAAGGGCCGGACTTGGCCCACAGGCCGTAGTTTGGGAATCACTGTCTTAAGAACTTAACATGCGATAATGGTTAACAAAAAAAAAAATCATTTCATATTATCAGTGCCCAGTAAAAACGTATAACACTGCACGTCCATTGAGAACAGCAACATGTACCCTATATGTCTATAGCAAATGTCCACTATCAAAATAATGTTCTAATTAGCTATTGACCTTATTTTACTGACATAAGCTTTGTCAGATAATTAAGCCTGTCCAAGTTTTGGCCGATGTATACGCACGACCTATTTTTTTCACCCTATTTTTAGAAACCATATCTAGGGTAGATTAAATTTTTTTTTTACAATGTAACCTATTTCGTTTTTTTTTTTTAAAGAGGTTGGTGACCTTATGACCGGAGAGGTCAAAACAGAACCGGAGAAAATGTCAAGACTTCAAACTTTTGGCATGTTTCGCCAACAAATCCACACGAAGAGTGCCGGGTGCCAGTGCCAGACTCGGCATAACAAGGTGCCCTGAAGTGTCTAACGGGACGACCAATTACCATACACAAACCGTTTTAGCCGTCATCTGTGGGTCAGCCACTAACCGCCAGATTTCCAGGCTGACACCGAGAAGAAGGGGAGATCAATCCAACAACTCTTATATCCAAAAATATTTACCGACTTTGGCTAAAGGAAATGTATGACAGAAAGAATAGGAAAATAAAATAAGAGAAGGGGTGGGGATGTATCGATCACAAATTGTTAAAAATATGAACTAGAATACGGCAAACATGCCACAATGATAACATTGATTAAACAAGTCACCATATTCCCGCTGCTAGTGCTGCTGAAAGTAATTAGCAATTTCTTACGGAGTTATCTCAGCCTTGTCTGGAGGAAATGTCATAACATATGTTATTTTTCTGAGGGGGTAAGAGTTCGCTCCCCTAGTCAATGTAAACTAGAAATAACGTCACCGCTACAGCCTCATTTAATTCCCTTACACATTCAGTCCTTAACAAGTGGTTCCCAAACTTTTTACTTAACGGAACACTTGGCACATTCTAAGTTTTTAGCGGAACACTGCTTATTTTTTTTTTTTTAGAGATTAATTCACGTGGTGACCTACTAGTTAATTATTCCAGTAGTTCGTGGAACACCTATTCCGGCGTCGTGGAACACTGGGGTTTCGCGGAACATAGTTTGGGAAACACTGCCTTACACAAATACTCATACAAATTACTTTTTGTTGTTGTGTTATTCAGAATAAACAACAACACCAATGAAACTTTCAGCTCATAAATTAAAATTCACTTTTTTTTAAACATGTTCGCTTGCACGCGCTTGCGCAGACGCGAGACTAAAAGGTCAAAAAAAATGTAGCCTTGATGAAAGAAACTCAAGGGAAAAAAAAGCACGGCGCGTGCGAAAACCTTGAGATATTTTTGGTTCGAGGCTACCAGAAGTTTGAACAATAGCTGCGGTTGGGGGCAAGCGGTGGGCCACTTGTCGGACGTCTTTAAAGGAAGTACCGGCACAGACAGGAAAACAAAGTTGCCACATCCGGAGACGATGGCGGAATGATCAAAGACTCGAGCGAGGCAATGTGCTAAAAGAGACCTCTGTAATGGTAAAGGGAGAAATTCTTCGTTTGATACTACGGTTTTAGAGTTGAGCATTCCACCAAAAAATTAGGGCAGTGTTCGATGTGTTGCTAAAAGTATTCAGAAACAGTATACTTTGTATTAGCCACTCCCACTTGACCTAGTTTTATGCAGTGTGTCTGTGTGTTTCTATGGTGATGCTGGGAAGAAGTATGTAAGCAGTGCGAATGATGAAAGACAAGCTGCATTGTCGTCAGCGGTCTTGGCTACAACAGACGACTTCAGATGGCCAGAGGGAAAGGAAAAGACGTGTTTTTGTAGTGAGTTAGATTTTGTTAAAAATACCATTTTATATTATAACTATAAATCTACTACATCTATTTCATTTCATCTCAAGTTGATATTACCTATACATTTTAGCATAAAGACATAAAAGTCAACGACCGTCTACAACACCTACGTTGATAGTTCAATTATTACTTGGTTGATAAAACAGAAAATCCGATTTAATAGAAGTAAAGTGTTGACGAGTGATACAAAAATCTACGGACTGAGAGCCTTTTCCGGTCCGTGGAGTGTCCAGTCCTAGAAATGTGTGACCACAGCGAATAACGAAATCGCAAAGGCTTGTTCAATTGGACTCGAACTTTATATTTATAAATAAATAAATATTAAACGGTGACGAGGCCAGTGTGGAAAATGAATATGACCTCAAGTCGAAAGAGCTCTTCCACCCAGGTAGCTGGTAGAGAGTTCTTGACCAATTAACACATTTTTTATCCTGTTACGTTTGAATCTTAAAGAAAAGACCAAAGAAAGTGATGACAGCCAAATTACCAATGACTTTGCCTAGATCGAAAAACTTCTAAAATGAGTTCGAATTTATCCAAGCAGTTCTTGATCTTATGCACTGATGGATTCTTTCCTTTCCCCCCCCCTCCCCAATGTCAACACGACCAAAATGCTGGCCATTAGTTCAGTGGGTGACAATTTGTCAAGTAACTAACGGTGCAACTGATCAACTGGGTTCACTGCAGTTCGAAATACCCCCCCCCCTTTTTTTTCCCCCCAACTATGTTCACTAGTAAAACAATGTAGATCATATGTGTGGTTGTGTCTGTGCGAGAGAGAGCGTGAAAAAAAAAAAGGAAAAAAAGAACAAAAAAGGGGGTTGGGGAGGAGGGCTGGTCGAACATGACAGGCAGGCACATGCCAGGTGCGAGAAACAACTTTCAAATGTCGCTTGCTACTCCATCTCCTCCACTTTCTACCGCCTCTTTCCTCTTCCCATTTCTCTTGTGCCTCTTTTGTTTTTTTTTTTAGATGAAAGAAGCTAGAGGCGGGCTTATTGAGTGGGCCTTAATGGTATACAGGGCCTTATATGTGGAATTAATGCTTTGCGGCGTAGGTCTATCGCTGTGGTCCTTAAGTTGTGGGCTCAATATGAGAAAATAGGAAAAAGGGGGGGGGCGAAGAAGTTGCAAAATTTCCCACACAGATGATCAATGTGCAACACACGTGCTGTGTGTCTGGCTAACACACACACACGCGCACGGTCAGTGTGTACTTAAAGATTAAAGCAATCCAGTTGCCCATAGGACCAGATGTGCTACGGTGGAGATGGAGGGGGGGGGGGAGAGGGGAACAGAATAGCCCCGCGTCCTTCGCGTGTAGCAGCTGCAGTCGTCTGCATCGCCTTATTCTCCTCTGCAACAACGCATTCAAAAAAGCAGACGTCGATCTAGTGCACAATTTATGGCCCAGAGAGTTTGAATTGAAATAATGTGGTCACAACCCAGTTCATCTGAGATATGTCAGCCCGTACCTCTGCTTCCTATGTTTAAAAAAAAATAAATATTTATTCATTACCAGATCTAGATCTAGTATTTGTTGAATAAATCTCCAAAAGTTGGTTGTTGTTTTTTTTAATTACAATTGTATTGTAAATTAATCGTTAACTATTTACAAATCCGAAAACGGTCTGTATGGTACAGGGTTTTATAATGTTATGAAATGATTGTATTTAAATATCCTACAGTTCCCCATCCAGACAAATCCAAAACCTGAAATTAGGTTAAAATCTCAGATATTTTCTTTCAAGAAGTTAATATTAAACAAATACTCGTTTCTGGAAATTATATATTATTGATTTGGCTTTTCCGTTTTGCTTTCTGCACAAAAAGGGTCATATCACGAGAATGTTCCCAGATGAGAAACTATTGAGAACTGCTGTACTCGTGCGACACTGCTGCCTGGTTGTACGTGGCTGGCAGTGGCAGTCCGTCAATTCTGGTGTCGCCCCATTGTCCGCAAGCAGACAGCTGAGGCGACCTGCAGGAGATGAAATGATCCGTCAAACCGCGATCATTAGCTCGTTGATTAACCTTCTCGTTCGATATCGATCCGTAGACCGCACGCACGCACGCACGCGCGCACACACCCTATAGATTCACATGGAACAAGTGTACGTACTTTGATTTACTTATATACATTCAAATGTTCTAGTAATTTCTGCCAGTTCCTAGACTAAATACGGTGCTATCCTTTTTTTTTGTTTTAGGTGTTACTTTTAAGAAACAAATTTTGTTGTTTCAATCTTAGCAGTAAAGGTCAATGAGGCCACACGATATAAAGTGTACTTGTGCAACAGATAACGAGGGTGTCAAGTGGACAGCACAATGTCATAGACAGATTAAGAGATACAAGACACCGATAGCAAAGACAAACAGACACAAACACTCTTTTGTTCCACTGGCAATCACATCATCAAATAAGAACAATCTGGTATAAACTTTGTCACGTGTAAATTATGAGTGAGTCTGGTGTGAATGGACGCTTTGGTTTCTTATAGTTATAATGTTTTTTGTTTGGTGAAATGCACAAATTGTAAGACAAATTTCCATACGGACAATAAAGATTATTATTATTATTATTATTATTTAAAGACGCTCATAAATAAATACATATCTGAAAGGCGTGATAGATCAGCTTTTATAAAGCTTCAAACTTATAACCCCTGGATTTAGGCAGTCAAATTGTAAGCAAGATGCCACCACATGGAAACACTCCAATGATATTCTGTTTGTGAATGGACCTCATTCACCAATCGTAAACAAACAACATTTAGCCACGTGGTGCTCTATCTATTCTATATAATTTACGATCTCTTGTTTAATTCATGATGGTTGTCACGTGAGTTTTTTTTCTGTTGTTTTATCAATAAGATCACGTGACTAAATGTTGTTTGTTTACGATTGGTGAATGAGGTCCATTAATGCGAACAATTTGCTTAGTGGATCACGACGTACAGTAAACATTGGATGGAGTTCCATGAAAAATAAAAGTATATACAAGTATAAACTAGGGGCCAAGGGGGCACAAATGTTGAAGGAGCCACCACATCATCAGGCAGTTCTTATTTGAAAGACACTATACTATGTTATTATACATATAGATCTATATAAACACTATCACCCATAACAACACTTTGTATTCTTGGAACAATGAAATTGAGTGGTTAATATGTTTTAGTATTTACTGACTGAATGACCAGAATGAATGACCAAACTGATATATCGACCGCGATATAGGATTGTCTTCCTCATTAGCACATGTTCGAACCGTCATTTTTATGATGCAGCAGAACCTTAATTTTTTTTTCACATTTAATTAATTTCCTTTTCATGTTTACTACTCTGTGCAGAATCTGTCATCCTCTAGAAGGCGATATTTAGACAGACTTCCTGTCTGCACTTCTCTTGAGACCTTGGCGCTTACACTACGTGACAATTCTGTACAAAACAGCGCAACAATATTGTTTATAGTGTACAAAATAGAGTAGCAGTTTTTTTTTGTTGTTGTTGTTCAGTATGCATGCACTCCTCACTAACTATTAAATGTCTAGAAGTCAAACCTAACATCAAACTCACGAAGTCACCATCTAAAAATAACTTTCGATTTTTCTTATCAAGATGACAAAGGTGACATAGTGCCCAGGGTTTTGCACGAAACCAGCATGGCGTCAAGAAATGTCAGGAACCACACACACACACACACACACACAGACACACTCACACACATTAGGGAGGTTCTGATGAACGTGTCCAGATAAACCAATCAAATTCAGCGCCCCATCGCCGAAAACCAATCAAATTATGGCCTCCACTTTCCGTGAGTCCCGCCAAAGTTTTCCTAACCAGTTTCCGTTCAATCCCGGCAATTTGTCCACATTGTTATCGCGGTCAAGGACGTGGACATGACCAAATTTCTGGGATAAGCTCGCGGCCAAAAATCATTCCTCACGGGGGGTCCTTGTCTCTCCTTGGTCCTCCAGGTGATCACTGAGTTAAGCTGAGATTTCCCTGGTCCTTTTAACACGACATACTTTTATTAAGCATTACAAAATGTCGGGCCTACGAGTAGACCTATATGCTGCCTGGTCTATGAGTAGATCTGTGCTGACTGGTCTTACGAGTACATATATATGCTGCCTGGTTTACTAGTAGATCTATATGCTGCCTGGTTTACTAGTAGATCTATATGCTGTCTGGTTTACTAGTAGATCTATATGCTGTCTGGTTTACTAGTAGATCTATATGCTGCCTGGTTTACTAGTAGATCTATATGCTGCCTGGTTTACTAGTAGATCTATATGCTGTCTGGTTTACTAGTAGATCTATATGCTGCCTGATCTTACGAGTACATATATATGCTGTCTGGTTTACTAGTAGATCTATATGCTGCCTGGTTTACTAGTAGATCTATATGCTGCCTGGTTTACTAGTAGATCTATATGCTGTCTGGTTTACTAGTAGATCTATATGCTGTCTGGTTTACTAGTAGATCTATATGCTGCCTGGTTTACTAGTAGATCTATATGCTGCCTGGTTTACTAGTAGATCTATATGCTGTCTGGTTTACTAGTAGATCTATATGCTGCCTGATCTTACGAGTACATATATATGCTGTCTGGTTTACTAGTAGATCTATATGCTGCCTGGTTTACTAGTAGATCTATATGCTGCCTGGTCTATGAGTAGATCTGTGCTGACTGGTCTTACGAGTACATATATATGCTGCCTGGTTTACTAGTAGATCTATATGCTGCCTGATCTTACGAGTACATATATATGCTGAATGGTTTACTAGTAGATCTATATGCTGCCTGGTCTTACGAGTACATATATATGCTGCCTGGTTTACTAGTAGATCTATATGCTGCCTGATCTTACGAGTACATATATATGCTGAATGGTTTACTAGTAGATCTATATGCTGCCTGATCTTACGAGTACATATATATGCTGTCTGGTTTACTAGTAGATCTATATGCTGCCTGGTTTACTAGTAGATCTATATGCTGCCTGGTTTACTAGTAGATCTATATGCTGTCTGGTCTACGAGAAGACCTATTTGCTACAGAATAAAGCTGTTATAGTGAATTACTAGGATCCCATAAATGATAAGAATCCTTGCTTCAAGTAAAATTGTGGAAAGATTTAAGTCAAGTATAACCAAGTTATATCGATTACGTAATTATTGTTCAGACATTTCGATTTCTAAAGAACACATATGACATAATAATAATAATAATAATCTTTATTGTCCGTATGGAAATTTGTCTTACAATTTGTGTATTACACCAAACAAAAAAACATTATAACCATAAGAAGCCAAAATGTACATTCACACCAGACTCACTCATAATTTGTGACAAAGTTTAAATCAGATTGTGATGAAACAAACACTGAAACACATACAATTCTATTAAATTTGAAACAAAAAAAAATCGATGGAAGGTGTAATTTGGAATTCAAGGAGTCAACTTTAAAACTCAAATTTTTTTTTTTTTTTAAATTGTTAGTGGTTCCCAATAATATTAGAAGACATTGTTAAAGTCATTCTGAAAACGCAAGGTATGGGATATATAAGATGAAGTCTTTGTAAATAATGTTTCGAATTAAGAATTGTTCCGCCTTAAGTCCTTTAAATCAATAACATCCCACAATAGCACAATAATGCCGACACGTGCAAGATTGGGACTTGTAACCAATATCGTGTACACCGAAAATAAGTGTCTTTTACCAGGATTCGAGCCAAAACAAAATTAGGCGACGGTTAAAAAGCTCAAACCTTTGGCCACTATGCAATAGTTCAGAGGTATTTGATCAGATTAAACAAGTTTATAATGGTTAACATATTGTAGTATCTGTAGTATTTTCTTTTGCACACTAGCATCGGCGTTGAGAGCCTGCACCCTCATAGATCTACATTTATATTCGCCTGTAATTTACATGTTTGAGTGTGTGTGTGTATGTTTATGCCTCTGTGTGTGCGTGTGTTTAAAGGAAGGCATTCCGGTGTTGACAAGTAATTATTGTCAAGGTATAATTCCTAGGTAGCCGGCAAGCGAATCAAATCTACCATTAAATACGAGAGGGGTGCTGCGATTCAGGAGCCCCCCACCTCCTCTTAAACCGAACCCACGACAATAGTCGGTTCAGTTCGACCTGCGCTCCGCGGGGTACCACAATGCTTGATTTTGGTGAGACTGGGGCGCTCCACGGGAGAGACACCGTGGCGTTGTCTGCATGAACAAAAAAAAAAACGAGAACGTAAAATGAAACTACTGTGTCCGACACTTTAGAGAAGTGTCTTTTTTTTTTTTTTGAATTCCTTAAAACAAACCCATACCAAAGTGTAACAACATAGAGTTCCAATTTCTGGGACAAAAATATCGCGTAGGTTTTCAGAAGTGGGCGAGAGGAGAAAGAAGTTTGTTAAAAATGAAAGATTAGGGAATGGTTAGTGATTTGTCACAGCGACAGATTCAAAAGAGAAGGACATTTCCTATGATATGGAGAAATCTTCTTCAATTTAGTATATTTAAAAAATCCGAGTTTTTTTTTTTTTCTCGCCAGAAAGTCGGTTTATTGTATCAGTTCAACGTAAATATGTCGATAAGTGTTTTTTCAACTTAAAAACCGGGTTAAAATTCCCGAAGTGGGAGTTTCACATTGAGGCAGACATTTTTAGGAATTTCACGTCTCGAGAGACGATCTTTTCCTTTGGCAACTTCTTGTGTGACTAAAGAGGCCAGTCCTTGATACACAGCTGGGGTCACAGGTTGGGCGTATGTAATCACCAGGCGCCGTTGCATTTTCACCCTTCTTTCTGCTGCTGTTGTGTATGACATCTGCAATCCGTGACCCTTCCTTTATGGTCTCTCCATGTGGATCTATCCAGTGTTACTTTTTCCCAGCTGCTAGTGTCGATTTTGAAGAGCTTCATGTCGCATTGGCACACATCGGTATACCTTAGAAGTGAACGACCAGCAGCTCTCTTGCCTTTTGTTAGATCACCATACAGATATTTTGTGGAAGTCGACCTTGTGGCATTCTATAAACGTGACCAAGCCAGATAAGGCGTCTGCTGCTGCCAGACATTAGCATGAAAAAAAAATCACTGCTTTTGTTATTTTAAATCCTGCTCCATAGAATCAGAGAACCAGATACTACCAGGACCTTTAGTTTTGATAGTCCGGGAAAAATTTAGCGCTTCCATTTAAGATTTAAAAAAAGGGGTCAGGGTGTGAAGGGGCTGAAAGGTGTTAAGGGGTTGGAGGTGATAGGTCAAGGTCAATGATACTAGATATATCTGATTCTGGCAGTATCTCCATGTTTGATTTTATACTACTCTTAAAATGAACTCAAGAAAACTCGCTCTCATTGGTTATGTGAGAAGAGAGTTATAAATTCAGAACTTGGCTCTCGTGTAACACAAACTCTTTATCTTCTTGACAAAAGAGGTCAAAATCCAAGAAAATAAATTGAGAAAGGGGGGGGGGGATATTGCTAGCCCCATCAACCCCCTTTTTTTTTTAAATGGCACTTCTCTTTTTCCAGTTTATGCAGATTGTGGCCATGATTCCTGAAACCATTAACACTTCGGCGTTTTCTCCCCTTCCCCCGATAAACCATAAAAATGAACTCCACTTTCTCTCTCTCCCTCTCTCTCTTTTCACACAATAAAACTAAAATCCAATATATGCAATGACAGCTAGTCAGACGAGAGAGGCGGGGGTGGGGTGGGGGGGGGCGGAAAGTCAATAAGGGCTATCGTAGTGCCGTCTAAGGCCAGATATGGTGTAATCATCATCCCAGGACCAAAGCGTGGAATGAAAACAAAACCTGCAGTCTACGTTACCTGAAGGGCGTTATGTGTACTAGATATCATAAACAGCTAAGGGAATGTGAAGGACATGGCATCCTTGGGATGATTGAATCTTTACAAAGCTGTTTTCAAGGGGTCCACGTCTAGATCCCAGTCGAAAACTTTTATTTCATGAGCTTGGTATGACTACGTGAATAGTGACAATGATTTTTAAAATATGATAAAGAAGCCGACGTTTCTAAGTCATGGACATTACTCACAATTACAGAAGAGAGTGCGTACATGTGCGTGTGTGTGTGTGCGCGCGCGCGGAGAGGAAGGCGAAAGTAACAGCACCGCAAGGGAAGAGTGGAATACCTGGAAGCCCACTTGAACTGCACCTATTCCGACCCTGTCTCGCAATCATAAGGCGGAACATGGCTCCTCGTATTTGTCAAAACTATCTTCTTTGATTTCCTGGGAACAAGAATTTCAGAGGCAGGGTAGACAGGAAGTATATCACCGTAAGTGATAGCTTTCATTTCGGTCATAAAGTTTGAGTGTAATTTTTTTTTCTACATGAAGGAGTGGTAAAGGGACCTAGCAATAAATAAATGGGAATTGTGACTAATATATTTCTTTCTATTTCATGTTTTAAACAAGGTGAGGACAACTTTGAATAAGAATGGATACGATATTAAGCAGCGGGAAAATATATGATGTGAATTGTTTTGTTAACGCCAAAGAAAAGTGCGCTCAGAATGATAACGAATTAAAAGAAAAAAAAAGAAGGGGAGTTACTTATTTTTAGACATGAGCAGGCCGTAGTGACGTATCTAAGGACAATAACCATTCAATAAATGTCGCCACGGCTCGCGCTGGGCTGGTGGTACGTAACGCTCGAGAGCGGCGGGAGGGAGAATGAATAGGAGAAGTGGCTACAAGGGAGGCGATAAGATTAAGTGTAATTATTGGGAAAGAACAGAGATTGGGATTAATCAATTAGTTCCCTTTGCTCAGAACACGTGCCTGCGTGGGTGGGTGTGACGGGGAGAAGCTGGGAATGGCGAAATGGCGGCGTTACGATCAGTGCTAATAGTATATCTCTTTTTGAAGGAGAGATTAAATTCTTTGACAAGAAAATGTATACAATAAATAAATACAATATACAAATAAATAAATATAATAAATAAATAGTAAAACATAAGTCATATATATGTAAGTGTGATCTAGTTTTTTTTTTTTTTTTTTACATTATTTCTTTTGTGTGCTAATTTAGTGTTTTTCCTATCTTATTTGAGTTTCAGTTTTCAGTTAGAATTGCTATTCCCTTTTCACAGTTCTGAAATCACCAACTCCATTGTGAGCGTCTTAAATTTCATTTTCACTTGACATGACATTTTAATTTCTGTTTCTTTGGCTTTTTTTTTTTCTTGGTCTTGTTTTCTACGTCGTTTCAGGAAAGTTTTCATCTTTATTTTCATTTCAGTGAACAAATATTATTTACTTTAGTATAAGATTATTAACGTTACTATTATCGTAAGCAGCTAAAACGCCACTAACACATACGTATCATTGTATTGTGTTCCCAGTACTTACATTGCTGTAAAATTCTAAATATAGTCGAGCAAAGTGTAATTTAAAAATGGTATACTTATATGTGCATATAAAGACTACATTTATCTATTCGTATTTGAGCATACAAATCCGTGACTATGGACAAAAGTTCTATAAAAGATCTGTTCTTTAAAAAGCAACTCCCCATGACGCTGGATGTTGTCTGGTTGCCACGCTTCCATACAAGGTTTGCGCTGACTACAAGAAAGAGGAGCCAGATACCGGTTAACTCCCTTGAGACCGGACAAAAGGCTTATAGAAGAGTTGTCATGAAATGCAAATATCGACCTTATTGAATACTCAAATTGTTACTGAAGTAAAAAAGAAGGGGGGGGAGGGTAAGCCGCCTATAGCAGTGACATAAGTTTTACAAAAAGCACGTCTGACAGAACATGGAATCCAAACTGCAAAAAGTCTTTCATAAGTTCACCAAGTCGTGATGGTGAAATCTACCCAAGTGCTACCAATTTAGAAATCCAAGTCCCCAAAAAATCAGGTTAGTTTTTTTTCCCCAATGCCTAAATTATTAATTGTAATATATCTCCATTGTGTATATTTTACTGTATAGTTTGCCCCTATATTTATCACTATACAAATCTAATTGATAGACAAGAATTATCTGTTTCTTTCATTCATTGACTAGTCGCATTTTTTTTTCTAAAATAACATCTTTGTACACATGGACTGTAATAAACTTGAATTTTAAAACATAATATTCAACTTCCTTACAGAACACAGACGAATGTGGTGGAGAAAAGGTGATAAAAATATTTTAGCCTAAAAAACAGGCTAGATTGGCAGCGCTGTAATTTTGAGAGCAAATGTTCCAGGAAGGGAAAAGTCAACATCATTCACTGTAGAGGGGAAAGAGCTGTAAGGACAGGATAGAGATACTTCCAGCTGCCAACTATTGTGTACACAACACGGGACGCAAGAGAGATTAGCTTTTTTTTTTTTATTATTAAAAAAAAAAAACGAGAGGAGAACGATATATATTTCTACACCCCCAAGCCAATCGGCTTTCTAAAAAGAAATTTTTCAACAAAGAAAACATGTTGGGCTATTTTAAAAACAGGACAAGAACATGTGAAAATTGTTTGACTTCAGTTACAAAAATATATACTAAAAAAAAAAGTATAGATAATATATATATATATTCAATACAAAAATTATGTCAGTAATACATATGGTATATAATTGGCACCAGCGCGCACAAAGACGCCAACAAAATAACAGAAATTATCAGGGTTTTCCTTTTACTCCAGCACGACCTTCACATTCGTAGACATACGCGACACACAAAACTTGCCCTCCCCCCTTTTTTTTTCTCTACCATTACTTTCTTACACCACCCCACCCCCCAACATCTCCTTTTATTCCTTCATACCATCTCTGCATCCAACAACTCTACGCAGACGTAAGGAGAGTACTCCGGCGACAAACGCTGTCATATTGATTCCCAGACATTTCACCAAGAGAACATCAGCGGTTTAGCAGGCAGTGCTTCTCACACTTTGACCGTCATTGACCCACATTATTTGTAAAATGTCCCTTCAGAGTTGAAGATAATTTACTTCCTAGTCCAAACCTCCCGCAGGAAGACGGAGGATGGCAGCGGGAAGGGTTTGAACCGGGACCATCGAGACGACCTAACGACAGTCCAGAGCGCATGCCTGACGACCTGGCAGTCATCCCTTAAAGCTAACTCTTCTTTGAACCTAAGTAAAAACGCGATCTTAACCAATTAAACAGGAAATGCTTTATCTTGTAGATTTCAGACGTAAGAAGATAATTACGTCCTGCTTAAACATTTTGAGATCTATGACGAAGAGAGGATCTGTCGGGAAAAAACAGAACTGAAATAGATTGCGTCGGACAACGGCTCTGTTTCCGTCAGATGGGGAAGGGTCGCAATTGGGTCTGCGTAGACACGTGTAATATAGCACTCATCTTTAATATTTCGACTCCTAGACATGGCTTATACAATATATCTATTTAACACTACAGTTTGACGGCATCTATTTGAGAATCTATAAAGAAGCGAAAGTACGACTTATTAAGAAGAAAAAAAAAACATAAATACACAATGAGGATTTAACTAGCTATTCTATATTCCTCCTTTTTTCTAGTGATTCTAGTGTTTCAGAGCGCAGCACCGCACTGGACGAGAATGACATACATCTTGCTATTCCCTTTAGCCCAGCGGTTCTCAACCTTTTAAGCTCGGCGACCCCTTTTTACAATCCCCCCGCTTAGCCGCGACCCCCCCCCCCACACTCACACACATATAGCAATAGAAGAACAGACTTTTTCGATGGTCTTTGGCGACCCCTGGCAAATCGTCAATCGACCCCTAAGTGGGTCGCGACCCACAGGTTGAGAACCCCTGCTTTAGCCGCCCTAAATGTTACGTTGTAGTTGAATCGAGGCTTTATGTTTCATACTATAGTAACAGCGATACAGACATGTTGGGCCAAGTACACTGTATAATTATCATTGCAAAAGCGGGCTGTGACCAACATACACGCTGGACTCTCGTTATACATGTTCAGGGCATAATTTTGGACGTCCAAAGCGCTTGACATCTATTTTTTTTCTTTTAATAATTGATTAAAAAGTGGTTATACAATCTCTCTCTCTCTCTCTAATTGTACAGGAACACGCAATGAAAATGTTGACCTCCTTATTGTTTCGCTAAATTATAACGTTTCAACATTTAACATCTAGCCTGGTATCTACATATAGAGTCGGATTTTTTTAAAGCACTGCTGATGTAGTGATCTTAGTTCAATGGCAGATAAGAATAGCAGACCTTAGCCGTTGACCTACTTGCTTAGGCATTGAATGACGGGAAAAAAACTGACTGGCACTGCCCTGAGCAGAAGTGTTCATCTCGCCTGTAGTGACAATTTACATTTCTTTCTGTTTCTGGCCAATCTCCCTATATCACCAGGGATCTGCAGACAGGTTCCAAGGTCACTGACCGCTAAGGGTCAACGCTACAGTTGATGATGCTTCCTCCCCTCCCCCCCACCACACTTTCCTTTCCATTCCCCCTCCCACGCTTGATGACCATTCAAGTGCCCAGACTCATTCGACCTAACGTGACGAAACGAAGAGGGGATTCCCCTGAAACTAACTCACCGGTCCCCCCTCTTGTTAATTAAAAGTATTTATTTCTAAGATTTCCTTACCACTAGGAACTTAGATCTAGATCTCTCCCCCCCCCCTCCCGGCTCTAAAGTGATTTGTGAAAGTGCTTGTCTCTCACATGGGAAACTTTTTTTTTCGGTTCATTTTCTCTGCAACCTAAGACGCCTTCCTACTCTCTAGTGAGGTATCGGTGACTCCCTCTCTAATCTTCTCTCCATGCACACACACACATACACACAATGTTCGCATTAACCCCTCTAACTCCAAACTTCGCACATTAACCCTCTAACTCCAAACTTCGCACATTAACCCTCTAACTCCAAACTTCGCACATTAACCCTCTAACTCCAAACTTCGCACATTAACCCTCTAACTCCAAACTTCGCACATTAACCCTCTAACTCCTAACTTCGCACATTAACCCTCTAACTCCCAGCTTCACACATTAACCCTCTAACTCCAAACTTCGCACATTAACCCTCTAACTCCTAACTTCGCACATTAACCCTCTAGTTCCTAACTTCGCACATTAACCCTCTAACTCCTAACTTCACACATTAACCCTCTAGCTCCTAACTTCGCTGCTTGGTAACTTGAAAAAAAAAAGGTATCCTAAGAATATGAACAACAAAAATCTTAAGATTTTTTTTTTTGATGATTGTCTCGTGAGAGCGGGAATAAGGGAGTGACACGACGTACCCAGTGAAAGGGGAGGTGGGGGAATTGTAAGGTTGAAACGTTAAAGAAAGGGTATTGGGGTGGGGGGGGGGTATTCGAAAGAGAGAAGGGAGGGCAGGGTAACGGAAATGACTCTGGAATTGGCCTTTCTGACCTGTCCTGTTTTGTCAGGCCAGCCTGGAACTTAATGTACACAGACACCAGAGTCAAGTTGTACTCGTTAAGGGCTCGGGCGATAAAGCAATCCAGGCGACGGGGCACAGCGGACTGACAAACACAAGCATGTACCCTCAATCCAGACGAGACTGAGGCGAGGGTAATGGCTTCAGAGAGATAGAGGGAGGAAGAAAAAAAAAGGAGGCACCCATCGGGTTATCTCTTTTGGAACAGTATAAACGTACGAAGGAAAAAAGAAGGTACAAATATAGATCAATTATAAATAATTGCCCCATAAACCACGCCAAATTCAGATTCCCTGCATTATCGGGGAAAAAAAACACATTCTATTTATAGATGGGCATAAATAAACTCCCCGCATGGAAGAATTAATGAAATGGGGAAAACATAATATTGAGTTATTTCAAGTAGACGCGAGCGGAGACCCCATAAGACAAGCTTATTGGACAAACATAACCACGCGGCGCTGCCAAGACAAAAAAGTCCGTAGTTGATCCTTTCCAGCATTTAATCATTATTAATGCAGTGAATTTTCATTATCAACGTATGGGCTTGGGGAATGCTTAATGAGCTTGATGGTTCCGGCAGCAGTTTGTATGGCACGATTAGGTCATACAACATAGAGGGGAACAACGCATAACAATTAATATATGAAAAATAATGCTCTATTAAGTAGTTGTGTTGTTGTTGTTTTTAATGCACTGCCAATTTGTCTACTTTTTTTGTGGACGGATATCTTTACTTTTACAATGAGTCAGAAAATAAATAAAAAAAGGATTAAACTAAATAATATCTCTGATATTAGCTGACCCCAGGGGTCTATGGGGACTTCCAAGGGGTCTACCGAAGTGAAAAAATAAATTGGGGGTCTATGGTCTGTAAATGGGGATCTACGATAGTGAATCTCATTGAAGCATGTCGAGACTTTAAATTTCATTTCCCATTAATGAGTTGTGCCTTAGTTAATCCTCTGAATTTTAATCGAATGAATTTTTCTCAATTATAACATTTTAAAATTGTAACATCTTATTTTAAAGCTTTATTTTATTTTGCTTCATTTTAATTTGAATTTCATCAATGAATATACATCAGAAAAAAACACATTTAAGGTTGATGAATCTTACAAAAATTCAGGGGGTCTACCGAAAACTGGAAAACATGGCAAGGGGTCTACACGACTAAAAAGTTTGGGAACCACTGGACTAGACTGAGAAGGATGCTTACATTAGAGGGAAGATAACCAAGTTCCGCCCAAGTCAAGAACTCATGAAGAGGCTGCGCTCAGGGCAGACAATGTTAATACGTGTTTGTGATGTCTCCATATGAATAAACATCTGTATTCGATGAGTAGCCTCCCTTGGGTTATTACATTATAAAACGGTATTCTGAACCAATCTAACTCAAAAAAAACACACGTCTTTTCAGTCTGGCGTTCTCTGACCGCTGACGACAATGCCACTTTATCTTGCATCATTCACAACCAATCGAAAACCTCTTCCTACCGTCACCATAGAAACACACACTACTTAACAATATACACAATTTCTCTCTACGAAGGTTGCTATACTTAATCACTTTGGAATAATTGACCTTAATTAGGACTCCGCCATTTTGACGGAACAAGTGCAGGCTCGATTTGTTACAGTGGGAAAAAAAAAAAGCGAATTGATTTTCTAAACAAACTGAATTCGTTTTGTTTATACTGGAAATACTGGCCATTAGTTTTATTAGGGTTTGTTTATAGCTATGATTTATTATCGGCTCTTAAAAAAGTGAGAAAACCTAAAACCTCGATAAGAAAACAAAAAAATTGGCGATGACGACAGTCTTGAAGTTGGTTGTAGGATCTAGGTGCTCATGTGCAACCTTTAATATGCCAAAAAAAAAAAAAATCAGAGAGAGAGAGAGAGAGAAGAAGAAGAAGAAGAAGATATAGAAACGAGAAAGAGGGCGTCAAAGAAAACAATTCACCGACAAGGTCACGTGGTTCAACGCTTGTGAAACAAGTGCAGACCTGGGCTTCGTCTTGTTTCATGGAGTTTAATGTCGCAAGTCAAGGCTAGACTAGAGCCTGTCTTGTTTATTGATACTCTTAGTCATATGGCGTTTATGGGCCAAAGCTGACTGGGGCGATAAGGCGCTCCTGTAGCGCGGGGCGCCGAGCAGAAACAAATGATCAAGTAGAAGTGTTGGACTGGAACCTGTTGACAGTGAGCCGAGGCCATATGCATCAAACGATGGCAGGGCAAGCTGCTTGATCATAAGTTACGCACTTCGGATAGTTATGATGGTCCCGAGTTCAAACCTTGCCGTCGTGTGACGTTTATAAACTTCAGTGAAAAGGAGATTGAGAAATAGCTGTTTTTTTTTTTTTTTACTTTTTTTCAACAAAGTTTACATCAACTCACTCTGTCTGTCTGTCTGTCTGTCTGGTAAAAAAAATGTGTACACGTTATTTCCCCCCCCCCACACACACACATTCTCGTATCAAGCTGAAATTTCGCACAATTATTCATCGACATAGGCAAGACATCAATCAAAAAAAAAAGTAACCATTAATTACTGGTAATTCATTATTTTGTTTAATAGCAACAAGGGAAACCAATACGTCAGTTTACACAGATATGGCTAAATTTGTTGGGTTTAGTTCCCTTAAATAATTGTTTAACGCTATTTCTCCCTCGCGCATTCAAGCTGATACTTTAAACAATTATTTATTTTACATATCGAAACATGAATCAATAAACAAAAATACTCAATTAGTCAATTAAGTATTGGAAACTAATCATTTTGTTTGATATCAAATAAAGGAAATAACTTGTTCATAATTGGTAGATATAGTTTTAAGAACGGGGTTCTTCCCCTTTAGATAAGCTTTGTCTCTAGTTAAGAGCTAAATAATCGCTCTATAACTTGTATAAAAGAGGTATTGTCTTTAAAAAAAAGTATTTCAAGCATTATTCGTACTTTACTTTCAAAGTTCTATCAAAATGATATTTTTACTCTTTTTTTTTCAACTAATTATATTTTTCTTAACCAAGCTCTATGTTTAAATCTTCAACATCTTCTTGATAACACACAGGCATGGCTCTAATTGCACTGCAAGTGGTTCTCTTAATTTTCAAACATTGTCACCTTGACTTTTCTCTTAGATGCTTCCACATCTCAAATTGTATAAGTCATAACAGAGAAAAAGGGGGCAGAACATTCCAGGCGGTCAAGATTTCGGATACTTAAGAGTATATGTGTGTGTGTGTATGTGTGTGTGTGTGTGTGTGTGTAACGCAGACGTCTAGATTGAAAAGTGGTTCTATACAAAGACTTCAGTTTTCTGTAGAGGGCGCGCTTGTGTGTGACTTCACGTGATATCTCAGAGCGACACATAGCACAATATGATTATTTCAACACCACACAAACCTCGCGTAATAGCCGTTTTTTTTTTTTTTATATTCGTATTCTTTTGTGATATAATGAAAAATGGGGGTCTATGGGGGGGGGGGGTCTATGCGCCCTATTCAACACCAATTTTAGCTCTAGGAAACGTGCGTGGCCAAACTTTTTTTTTTCTCTTTAAGAATGAACGATTGTATGGAGTGAAAAATAGATTGAGGAGTAGATGATTGAGGAAAAGGAAGGGGGGGGTGAAAACGGGCTCAGTGACACAGAGAGGCTGAGGCTTCTAAGCCTTCATCCCCCAATATCTCATTCGACTATGTCATCCCCCTCCAGGTAGAATAAAAGGGAGACTCTCTTCTTGAAAGCCTGCAATAAGCCTGGAAGATTCTCAGATTTCACGATACGAGGCGCTGCCAGGCCCAGTGTTGGGGGGTGGCAAAGGGGCGAGGTGGGGGGGGGGGGGAGTCGAGTGCGATTAACGAGGGGCGTACCTTAACCTTTCACGGAAATGTGTTACGCTTACGCTGTGTCTTGAGGGCGCCGAATGGGCAGAGGGCGTATAAGACAAATTGTCGCAATGTGAAGAATAAATGTGTAATGAGATCATTTTAAATCCCTGTGTGTCCAGCTTGACCAGACACGTGAAATACGTTCAAAAGGCGATTGTCCAGTGCACTATCCCCCCCCCCCTATTTGCTATGAATATTGTAACTGACCATCAAACGTTGGTTCAAGTCAGAACTCTCCAAGTGGGCTTGTGATATTACATAAGCAAGGCTTTTACTTTACCGTTTCTGTATTGGTCTGAGTGGTAAATCGCTTGGCTTCCGTACCTAGAGGTTTCGGGTTCAAATCTCGGGACTTTTAGGACGCTCCTGAGTGTCCATCCAACTCTGGCATTAGTTGGAAAAAGTAGATGCGGTTGGTCGAAGTGAGCCTTTCGTTAACCGTCGGCCGAAGAAACCGATAACATTAACATCGCCCCACTACCCCCCATAAATTTTAAGGTCTGTCTGAAAGGGGAACTTAACATTACAATTTGTCGACAATAACAAAATTATGGGAATTTACTTCTTCCCCATCCCCCTTTGAATAGAAGTTTTAAATATGTTGATTTGGCAAAGTGGTCAAAGTAAATCGAAATGACCTTTTACAAAATATACAATTAAAAAACAACAACAACATTAGCCTTGATTTACGTCCCTTTTTTTGTTTCTTAGACTTTAAATGCTTGGGGCGTCTCGGTATCATCGATCCAAAGTGGCGGTTTAAACTATGCAAACCAAAGTTTTATGTGTGTTTTGGGGGATCTGAACTTCATTAAATAGTTTTATACGAATTAACATTACGGGGTCTAGCGACTTCCGTAATTATCAAGACTTTATTTTTGGTCACAGTATTTTTTTTTTAGAAGACTAACAAAATGACCAAATAATATTGTTGTTTTTTTTTTATCCCATGTAATTAGTCCATCAAGATAAAAGTGATATTAATTGAAAGCATTAATCAAGCTGCATTTAAGCTAAGTTACACTACTTTTTGATTGATCTATTTAAAAAAAAAAATATAAGTACCTAACAACAGAGGGCGTTAAACTTTTACCTAATAGAAAATGTCACAGAAATGACCATTCAGTAGCCACACACTGGCCACAATGAGCTACCGCGAAAGCTAATAATAGCCCAAACTAATGACGCCAAGAAAAGATAACCGCGGTGTTTCACTGCGGCTTGTTTGTTGAATAGGTCCCTCTTTATCAAACAGCACAATGTCCGCAATCAATGGCCGCAAAGACCAGAAGCCCAGGCGTTGAACGCCAGTCTTTAAATTACGCCATTTGTATCCCCGGGAGAGAGGGGATAAAGAGAGGGCCGGGTGGAGGTTCGACTTACTTCAAGTCCATCAAATAAGATTATGTTGTAGAAAGATATTGTTACAGGGGGAGTGTCGAGATAGTTGGGGGGTCCCCCTGTTTTGAGTGGAAGCTGCCCACTTCCCAATACTCACTAGGCAAGAAACCTTTTCAGGTAAGGCCCTCTTGATATCACTTTAAGAGGGCCCCCTTACGCCGCCCTCTCTTTGCTTTTTTTTAATAAGCGGGCCTTTACCCATTTTTAAGAGTAAGTATCGGCTTGCAGTGAATATATGCTGTGTCACTACGTCATGCGGTCTTGGTGCTCTAAGGAAAAGGGGGGGGGGGGAGAGAAAGCGTCTTATACGCTGTAGCACACCCCCCTTATAACATAAGGGGGGGGGGAGATTCTTCTTTCCAGTGCAGAAAAAAAAAGTTATTTGAGGAAGCCACCTTACCTGAGCTTAAAAAAAAAGGACAAAGCTTATCTCTACAAATACGGGTCGCTTTTCCAGTGACTAGTTACTACTACATACAAGGGGACTAACACTCGAGGATCTCTGTGTGTAGATTGCTGCGCTTGTGTATAGATAGGACAGTACCTTGACATACGAGAGCCCCCCCCCCCCACTCCCGGCCCCGTATATCGTGTTGTGTTTACCCAGGTCTTACGTTTTTTATCTTACCCTTGGGATAAAAGCAAACACGCGGACAGACAGGCAAACAGACACAAAATAATGTACAATTTGGCTCCGGGTGGAATTATATATCTGAATACATAGAGCAACGCACTTGACCTGTGAACACAGAAATCAGACATTTTGAACACTTTACAAGGAAAAGGAAAGTTCATAGATCGCATAGATAACCAAAAAATAAAAAAAATCTAGATCTATGGTAATGGCAAAAAAAAAAAATTCAAAACTGAAGTCACAAACCCTGGGGCGTTATTTTGCGCTGCTTTATGCAAATTTTCTATCAAAGTTCTAATTTCGTCTCTTCAACTGTCGGGCCGGTGTGGAAAGTCACGTGGCTGAGGTTCACCTGACGTGACAGCTGATACTTCTAAGCCCGCGTTACCTGGACAGTGTATGGCAAGATGATGTGATGCCCTTAATTTATGTTCAAGTTTCAATAAATTTTTTTAAAAAGCCACTAGTATTTGAACTGTTTGGATTGGGAAATGAATTTTGACATTTACAGTTTCTTTTTAGTTTTAAAGACTGGCTTGAAAGCCGCGCAGTTAACTCAAGGGCACGGGATTTAGATAGGTGAAAGGTTATGCTCATATCTGGAGGAATTATAAGCATAATCATTGAAAGACATCTAAGCCCGTACACACACAAGCATAATTTTATTGTATTTTTACTTTATCAACTTTATGTCATGTTTTATTGGACAGGACGCAATAGATACTATATTCGTCCTTAATCTTCGGAATGTTTTTTAAATTATTAAAATAAAACTTTGATCTAGTGCAGGGGTTCTCAACCCGTGGGTCGCCAGGGATCGCCAAAGACCATTGAAAAAATGGATTGTTATTGTCTATTCTTCCAATGCTGTGTATGTGTACGGGGGGGGGGTCGCGGCTAAGTGGGGGATTGTAAAAAGGGGTCGCCGAGCATAAAAGGTTGAGAACCGCTGATCTAGTGCCTTGAAAAAAACAAAAACTGAGAAAGCCTTGCCATGACAAAATACATATATTAAACATAAATGAATAACAGCACCAGGGACCAAGTTTTTAAGAGAGCATTTAATTCACCACTTTCTCTCTTAAAAACGTGGTCCATGGTGCTGCTATTCATTTATGTTTAATATATATGTATGTATCACATTTGTATCAGCACCTACCTTCAACTCTATGTTTACATGACAAAATAGTGTTAGTTTAATAACGACAACAACACTGTGGATATGAATAAAATTTTGGCACAATGCTGAGAAAGACCAATGGTTTGGGGTCAGGGCATTCTTTGGTTGTCCTGTACCGGTCTCTCCCCCCCCCCCCCCTTATTTAACGTCTTGTTTCAAAGGTCCAGTAGCCCAGAATTGTTAATAAGTAAAATACACAAGAGAATCATTGACCAAATTAGTGCTGACCACCCCACTTCCTTGGCCCAGGTCACAGCCTCTTTATCTCGTCCCTGGTTGTACACAATACTTCCTTTGGGTTTCGCCTCGGCGATTATCAGTTATCTCACAATCACAATCAAGAGAGAGAGAGAGAGAGACGTCAGAGACAGCGCAGACATAAACAGATGGAGAGAGGACATGGCACAGTGACGCACACACTTAGACAGATGGAGAGAGGACATGGCACAGAGACGCACACACTTAGACAGATGGAGAGAGGACATGGCACAGAGACGCACACACTTAGACAGATGGAGAGAGGACATGGCACAGAGACGCACACACTTAGACAGATGGAGAGAGGACATGGCACAGAGACGCACACACTTAGACAGATGGAGAGAGGACATGGGAATGTTAAAGCCCATACCCCCCCCCCACACACACACAAAAAACCCTTCTATCCACTCCCCCCCCCCCATCACACACACAAACACAAAGTTCATATATCAAATTATCACCCAGAGTTGGGACTAGCAATAGTGTATAGATACAGCAATTACGTTTCCCCCCCCCCCCCCTATTTATCTAGACTGCATGCTTTCTACCTACCTGTACGGGTATATGCTACCTATCTCTGTAGTGTATATGTATTCTGTCTATCTAGAAGCATTCTGTGCATGCAGCCAGTTTCTGAATGTGTATTATGTGCTCGTATTGAGCCCCGAATCAGCTAAATTGACACACCTGTCCCAGGCTTTCAAATCCCCCAATGAATAGTTTCTGTTAAGACGAACATTGGCATTGCCAACTACCCTCTCCACCCCTTCCTTTATGTCTCCAAAATTCTTTAACATATACATGTTTTTAAACAGGTTTTCTCTGTTAATCCAAGCAACACTCTACCCGGTGTTTATAGCTTTTAGGTCAGGGAAGACAGTCACATATAAGGCGCAAGGTACATGTAATCTTCGAGTTTAAATTAATAAGGCACGTTTGGCTCTGACGACCTGTCTCAGGGGGTTTTTGCTATGTTTATTTATGAAGGGTGTACATTGTGTACATAACTTTATAGTGCAAAGCGTACACCAAATGATTTCAAGAGTGTCCGTGGCCAGAACGTTGCCAGGTGGTTGCGTGGTTAGCACGTAGACCAAGCAACTGTACTTTGAACTTAAGTTAATATCTTAATTTTAGTCAGCAGAACAAAAAAAAAAAAAGGTTATTTTTTTCTGGGATTTGAACCCGAGATCCTCAGGTCAGCTCAACCGAGACCAATCGGTTATTGAAGGCCTGTACACTGACCTGCAACGACACAACCCGTGGGGCAGTTTAGACCAATAGCTCGTTGCGGCGTCACAGGTCTGCCCCCAAGTTGTGACGTTGCAGGTCAGTGTTGACGCCCTCTATAACGAATGATCTAGGTTCAACCCGTACACCAAACGGTCTTTGTCCTTTAACTATTGAGTAATTACATATTTAAAAATATTTTCTTTTAAAAGATATTATCATTTATTTTCCAAATCTACAGCTACCAGACCTTGAACAGCTTGTGCCCATTCCAGGAGAGGTCCAGTTTAAGACCACCTTTAGGCAGATGTTCGATGTCAGGCTACTGTGCTTGTTGTGTTTAATGCAGTACACCAGATATCTCTATAACGTGGGGCCCAGCATTTGGACAGTGCATATCTATACAATGTGGGGCCCAGCGTTTGGATAGTGCATATCTATACAATGTGGGGCCCAGCGTTTGGATAGTGCATATCTATACAATGTGGGGCCCAGCGTTTGGATAGTGCAAGAGACCGATTTTGAGGCTGACAGATCTATTACAATTAGGGACCTCCTTTAATATACTTGTGTGTGGCATTACAAGGGGACGTTGCTTGCGTGTGGTACTGCCACAGCTGAGGCAGCCCGGTGGAAGGCTGGTGTACATGTTCTGTACACTGTTTCCAGCTTTTAAGGGGTCACATAGGGAAACAAAGCTGGCACTAGATCTATACAATGAAGAAGAAGAGAGACGATGAGTGAGCCAATATTGCGAGTCTGTGCTTGCGTGCATGTGCAAGCGGTATGGGAGAGTGCGTCACGGCTACCAGGAGATGATCACTTTAATGTTCCTCTTCTGATGACTAACAGCTGTGAGCAACCCCCAGGGGCGAGACAGGGGGAAAAAAAAGTGGCAGAGGCGGAGTTCACATTCGATTTGAGAAAGTGACACTTTTAATGTATCCAAATGACGGGACAGAGGTGTTGACAAAATGTATTCACTGACGCCCAAACAGCGTTTAGTTAACGTTTAGATGTGAGTGTGTGTGGGGGAGGGGGGGACAATATGTATGTCCTGTCAAATATAAGTAGCAGTATGTATGTCCTGTCAAATATAAGTAGCAGTATGTATGTCCTGTTAAATATAAGTAGCAGTATGAATGTCCTGTCAAATATAAGTAGCTATATGTATGTCCTGTCAAATATAAGTAGCAGTATGAATGTCCTAGGAGTGTAAGGTTGGTGCAGTGTTTGACCATGTGGTAAGTGTTTAGTCACGATGGGGACTGAGTTCAAACCCTTCTAGACTTCCTTTCTCGAGGCTTTGTAGAGGAAGTAATTATTATCCATGAGAACCTGAGGTATAAAGCTAGTATCCATGAGAACCTGAGCTATAAAGCTAGTATCCATGAGAACCTGAGGTATAAACTAGTACTCAGAAACGGCAGACCGCCCCCCCCCCCAACTCCATTAAAAAAAATATATCTGTCCTTATGCTTGACGTGTGTACTAAAACCGACTCATGTATTGTAAGGATACATTAATTCCTTGCCTGGACACCGTTTCTTCCTTTCGGTTTGAATTTCAGTGAGTACACAGACACACTCACCCACAAACACACACACACACAACATGAGGTGGGGGAAAGAGGGGCGGCATTTCTGTTCAAGAACCGTCGCCTGGGTCAGTAAACCCAACCTGGCTGCGCTAAGATAACCAGTCCAGCCGTCTGTGTGTACTTTTGTGGACAGCATGTCCCGGGTCAAGCTCTCTTGACCCCCCAGACTACCTTTTGTCCAGCACGGATTAAAGACCTTTAAGACCCTCCCTTTATTCAGCGCCTGATTTGTGATGTCAAGGAACTACTAAGCTGACCCTTCCCGAAGAGGACTATGGTCAGTTACTTAAAGAAATCATTGCTAGTAGCGTGGGTTTGTAAACGAACGCAATGGTCAGTATCTGACTAAAATAATCTAAAGTGATAGATGTCAAAGTAGTAAGTAAAGTTCCCCTTTCAGAACTTGTGGTCTATAGGGCAGAAGATGTAAAGGCGCTTTGGTCGTTGTGCTGGCCACATGACACCCTCGTAGGCCACAGGAACAGAAGTGATAGATGGCCACTTACTAGAGCTGTACACGACCAGGAGGAGGCTAAAAAACAATCACTATATCAAATTGATTCCATTTTTAAAAAATGGTAGTAAAATATTATTATATAATTAATATATAATTTTAAAAAGTAGGAGAGTATTTATTGACGCTCTTTCCTGAAAAAGATAAATAATCTTCCGGGTCACATCGGAGAATTGATTGAAACGATTAAATCGACTTGGCCTCATCATACCACGGAGGAATCACGACAGAATTGCGCGGTGGTAGATTGTTGAAAAAGAGAAGTCCATTGTTATAGCAATCCGGTATTTGATAGGGTCTAACAGAAACATAAGCATTAACTCATATCTTTGCTGACCCCCCCCCCTCCTTTCCCCATGACAAAAAACTTTTTTTTCTTCTTTTAATCATCTTTGGTTTCTGTAATAAATAATAATAAATAAAATAATATTCAGCGCAAAAAAGGGGGGGGGGGAGATAACTTGGATGAAAGTCAGTAGCAGTGTAAGTGTGTACATAGATTTCTCAGTGTGTGATATGTACAGCGTATCAATACCTTGAAGATAACGGCACAGAGATTTTGTCCAAAGTCTATGACTTGATATGGATTAAATCTCCAGGCCACTGTGCCAGCGGTGACTAAGTTTTTGACTTATCGTTTTCTCGTGAATCAGCCACACTCACCAGTCACTGACTTCCTTCATACAAAATAAATGTACACCCCCTCCCTCTCCCAACGACTCTAAACACTATAGTCCTTCGAATCACTCAAATCACTCACGACATGCTGACTCCCCACCATGCTCTAGTGCTCCTGAGAAAGTGGGGGAAAAAAACGTTATTCATGTCAGAATACCAGTGAAGGAAGTGAGGTCATGTCATTAAATATTATATGAGCAACGTCATCGATGTGTCCTCATTTTCAAGGGCCCTTTAAAAAAGTCACTTCCCTATATAACTTGCTACAAGAGCATGTGTCACCAGTTCATTTAATGAGAAAAAAATCGTTAACAAACTTTTTTTAAAAAATTTAATCTTTAAAACTTCGCGTCCGTTTTCTTCGTTTTATTTTGATACAAAACTATGAAAACATTTAATTTTCTTTTCTGTTTTCTGCTATTAATTTTAACAAATCGTAAACTGATCAGCGTAGCAAGGCACTTATATGGTGCCCCCCCCCCCTTTTCCATCTAGAAATAAGAAGCTTGAGATACTTAATATTTACAAAATGACTAATATAAGTGTCGCCTTTTACACTCAATCCAGTAGCGAGGCCTTTAATGTGTCTGAAACTCAAATGATCGTAGATCTATGTAGACTTATAAATAAGACACATGAAGGCACCTATTAGTCATGGGCACAGTGAATTTATGGTTATGATTACTAAACAAGTGTACGATAAACGTGCCGATATTATATGACATATTTTATATAAAGTTAAACACTTTAGCTGGGGAGGTGGGGGGAGGGGGGGGTAAAGGAGGGTGGAGGTTAAAATGTAGAGTTCAGAGACATAAATTTCAAAAAGTGTAACTGTTGGAAGATAAGCTACAGGTACAGTGTCACTTTACCTTTAAAGACATATTCACAGTTCACATAAATAAACAAAAAACAACAAAAAACTGTTCTTTGCCAGTTCGACATCGCACATTTGATTTCACATTCTACAGCAGTGCTGTCCAGCCTTATAAGACCAAGGGCCAGATAAATGTCCGTCTAACACAAATGTCACCAAGCCATATCACCGTTTAAAATGGTCAAGTCGTTTGGAACTGATGTTCTGAGACTTAACCCTTAAAGTGCTGAGCTGTTTGACAATGTTTCCATACCAAATGGAATTACAATTCTGATGTTTAGAGGCTAATATACCACACGCATTTTAAGGGTTAAGAATGCTCTGTGGGCAGAATTTCCGAAGGGACCCTGCCACGGGCCGTATAATCCCCCCACCGGCCGTAGTTAGGGCATCACTGTTTCACAGCACAGGTAAAGACGTCATAACAGACGTCAGCTGTGTGCCCTGTAATTTGTTTTTATAACAGGACTCAACTAAAAGTAACAAGACAACAAATTACACATTTCATCATATTCTATTCAAATGTGTATGTTGTATTCATGAGCAGCATCTCTCTCGGTGCTGCCATGATATTTCGGCTCTCTGAACTGCCTCAGCCGACTGAATAAATCCAGATTTTGGCATAGGTGAAAAAAAAAAAAAAACTTGCACGCGACGGAAACAGAGCCGCTGTCCCTTTACCAAGTTTCTGCCCTTTCATTCATTCATAGGTCACCTGACGTAGTCTGTTTACCTCATAGTCACGGAAAAAAACTTGACCCGTGCGTTAATTAAGAAAGGAGACCGACATGAGGGGGGGGGGGGGGGGTCGCGCGACTGATAGTAAAGCTCAACGTGGAAGGAGGGGGGGGGTAGTCAAGTTGTGTGTTTCTGCGTGCTTCGTAATTTATCACAATGACGCGAGCACAGTCTGCCAAGGAATACACACCCAAAAACGGGGCGTTTAAAGGTAGTGACGGATGGTGTAAACAGCTCAATTATACAGAGAGAGACCACACCGACCAAACATCTCACTGCGATAAGATGCAAATGTACACCAAGGTCAAATTGTTTTTTAAAAAAGTGTTACCCCCCACCACCCCCAAAAATATGTTTGTGTGTATTTAAAACTCAATCCACCCAATAAGCGCAACTGCGTGATTTGTATTTTTGCCCCCCCCCCTCCTTTTTTTTTTTTTACCGTGTTCCGAAATAGTACAGTTACTCGAAATGCTCCTTTGACAATGTAAGACCCATGTCTCTATGATCTACATCTTAGCCTGTAAACAATTAACCACATAAAAGTCTATGTTATAAGAAAAACAATTTACAACTTTATCCATATTTTTTTTCTCAAGATTATTCTAATAGCATGCACACCGATTTGAGAGAAGTCTGCAGTTTTTTTTAAACGAATACAATGGGCTACAGGGGCGTGTACAACATCAGCGATGAGGGAGGTGCAGATTATCGACCAGTGTCATTATAACTTAATCGAAAATCAAGAAGACTAAATATAGAATATTCCTTGACCTAATTACGTGTATAAATAAAAAATATTAACTCTAAAATTTGAAGTAGGAACAATAACTACATTAGCAGTCGGAGTTGTAGTTTAGTTGTTGCTTTTCTAAACATCTGGAGTTACTCACCCTGATTTATTATAGAGTTTCAAAGTAAGGAGTACAATTTTAAAAGGATTAGTCTTCTTTAGCCAATAAAACATTACACGTAGATCTTTTGCTAATAAAACAATCAATCAATCCATATTGAAGGACATGTAATGTGAAGGACATTCAGTGATATATATATATATATATATATATATATATATATATATATATATATATATATATATATAGGACATCGGATATACCTTAGACATCGGATATACCTTAGCGGTCGATATCCAATGACAAAATGGTCACAAGCCCCATAGATGCCAATAGTGGACATCAAGACAAAGTCACAGTTTCGATAAAAAAATGTTATTTAAAATTATTGTTTTCAAAGATCGATATTGAAGACAAAAGAACATTCAAGTTGACACCACTTTCTACATTATCACGATAGATTATTAGCAAAAAAAAACAAAAAAAACAACTGACCTGGCGTTCGAGAAACATAATTAGGTTGCCACTCTTGTTGCCAGCTGGTCACGGCGGTCAGTTCTGCAACAATTAAGAAGGCGAAGACCATGAGGTATTCCATTGTATCAGGTGATGACTTTCTTTCAAATATAATCCAAGAATGAAAAAAAAAGAAGACCAACAGAAAATGTAACGTCCTGTGCAGAAAATCCTCGAAATATTTTTACTCTGTGGGAGAAACAGATCATAGGATCAATGGAATGCTTATCTTGAAATGAAAATCAATAAAACTGACCACTGAAAGATTAATCAATAAAAATATTTAAACTTAAATTATTCTATTTAATACTATCAACGAAAAAAATAGCTTTATTATTTTTTTTTAAATTATGCCCCCTTGAACGATTCCGACTTTCAGACCAAGTCTCTAGTTACCCGGATGTTTCGTAAATTAAAGAAAAAGAAAAGCGAAAGTGTTTGTGTTTAGCATGCTACCGGAAGCGGAAACCATTTGCCAGATTTGCCATCACGTAACGTATTTAGACAAGTGCCGGAAATTTCAAGTAATTCAACACTTTCAGTAGTTTGTTTTTTTTCTTTTTGACAAGTTTTCAACTTTTTGAAATAATGTTTTGTGGCAAAATAACATTTTTAAAGTAGGTTAAAAGTAAAAAGCAAAGTATGGATTCTATTTTAAAATTAATCAATAAGTCTAGCAATTCCGCACAACGCTATAACTTGCTAGGCATAAGAGCTTGATGAGTTCTGACTTAAGACTATCGTCTCGAAGACCCCTTTCGAGTCCTACTACCAGTACTGACCAAGCATCGGGAGGTCTGTAATAATCTCAATGTTCCGAAGGGACGCCTGACACTTATAAATCATAGTATAGCGTAATTTCACAGAATGTGTAGATTGAGGTTTTCTTAACAACAGCATGTTGTAGATTTAATTTACACCAATATCAATAGATGTAGTAGATTTAATTTACACCAATATCAATAGATGTAGTAGATTTAATTTACATATATATCAATAGCTTTACATTCGGTCTATGTGTGCATAATGTGAATGTTGTTTCTACTACAAAGAAATGCTATCTTTACATTGCTCTGATATTTATCTGAATCTATTTTTAAGCTCAGGCCTGCACACCTAAAAAACAACAAAGAATTCTACCAAAATTGTAAATTTAAATATTTTTATAGACCTGCACCTGGGCTTTAGTTATGGGCTAAGATGTGCGAGTGATATGTATTTTATATATCGTGTTATGCATCTCTGATGAGCAACAAAGATTGTCTTTGAAGAGTAACATTAACTTTGAACATAGAGAAAGTTTGTGCTTCCCCAACCCCCCCCCCCCCCCCCAACATTTTTAACAAGCCAAAGAGGCAGATGTAACATGTTTAGTCTAGTGTAATAGTGTGGATGTCAGCAAATGACATAATTCAAATGTTCACAGATGATTGAGTATAAATTTGTCATTGTGGCTGAGTGGTAAAGAGTTTGGCTTCCGATCCGAGAGTATCGCGTTCGAATCGCGGTGAATACTGGGATTATTTTTTCTTTCTTCTTCCTCGTTCTTGGGATTACGAATTTCGGGATTTTTAACGCCCCCCCCCCCAATTGTATTATTATTATATTAGTTGGGGAAAGTAAAAAAGCGGTTGGTCGTTGTGATGGCCACATTACACCCTCGTTAACCTTAAAAAACAGATGAGATTTACATCCCCTGTCCTAAAGATTGCAAGGTCTGAATGAGTTATGTTATAGTTTTAAATTATGTTGTTTCAATAAATTTTGTATTATATAGAAACAAAATGAGGATTTTGTAAAACATTAAATGATTTGACAATTGTAAAGTTTAATTATTGTTTTTTTTTTTTTTTTGGTGTATTGTACAAATTGTAAGACTAATATACTTATGGATAATAAAGATTTTTATTATAATTATTGTTTGTTTTAAACTCATATTCAAACTTGTTGTATTTTTTAAACTCTATAACGAAGACAAATACAAAAGCTCCTTTGTTGCCCCAGCTATTAATTAAATACATTTTAAAAAATTCAAATATCTGTTATAAATATTTCACATGTTAATTTTGTGTGAATGTGGTGTGAATGTATATTTTGGTTTTCTGTAATTATAATGTTTTGGTTGATGTAATGCACAAATTGTAAGACAAATTTCCTTATGGATAATACACATTTTTACTATTATCATTATTATTTATTTAGTGAGATAAAATTATTACTAATGTATTTTAAGTTTTAACGATACGACATCTAGACATATGATAGATTCAACAAAATTGCGACATTTGTGAGATTCGTGGCACCAAAATAAAAAGTTATATCATAAAAAAGTGTGTTACATTTATAATATAGGTCAACACTTGTTGTTGTACCGAGAACTTTACATATTAATCAAGTCAAAAATTAGACATTTCAAAGTAGAATTGTCAATTTTTTTACAATTTTATATATATATATATATATATATATATATATATATATAACGAGTAGTATCTATAAACGAGTTAAAATAACATTGTGTTTAGGCTGTCTTTCCACATGATGTGTGCTGTATGTCGCATACGCGTACAGTGTACGGATGTGTATCCACTTTTTGCGTGGGTGTGCAGGGGAGAAAAAAAGATATTTGTGTACGGGCAGATGGAACGGATGGCTACGTAAGAACTCCCATGGGTTGTGCAATGTAATCATTAGTTTGAAACTTCGTCTTGAACCCATCTTATCTAAAGGTGAATGCAACACACATCAGGAGTTAGGTCACACCTGAGTTGTCACGTAAGGGTTGAGAGGGGGGGGGGCACGCTTGGTATGCCCTAACCTTACCTATCCCATATTTGTGAATCTCCTGGTCAGTGGTTCTCACATTTTAAGACTGCCAGATAACGCTTTGTCTAGGCCTTTTGAGCTTAAATGCAAGTGTTTTATCATTACATTCAAAAACAGTGTCCAAATTTGTTTTCGTTTAAGGGGCCAGATAAAAATTTTAACATACACCTCACGGGCCGCAACAACAAAAAAAGTAGTTATGTCCAGTGGAACTGACCCTCTGCGGCTTCAAAGTGGGCCGTGGGTAGAGGTTCCAAGGGGTCTTATTGAGCCTGAATAGGGCCCGCGGAACAAAGAATGGATATCCCTGCACTAACTAATGGACCAGGCCTGGGAAAACAATCTTATTACAAATACCCGTCTCCAGTGGGAAGCCTTTCAATGTTACTATCCCTCGCAAAGACCTTCCTTCAGGGAACAGTACCAGGAAAAAGAAAAAGAGGCAGACAGAGAAAGCGATGTGAAGACAACATAAATCAATGGACGGGTCTGCCATTTAAAAAGGTTCTAACTAAGAGAGGAATAGAGAAAGACGGCCGACAACGGTCAATGGTCTAACAGACTAAGAGATAGGTTTAAAAAAAAGGTAAATCACTAATTATCAACCATGTAGACCATCGACAGTCCATGCGTGCCCGTCGAGGAAGAGAATAGGGCATTTGCCAAGTGCTAGAACCGTCGATCTCCTGGTGACAAGTTAACAAACAGTCTATTTCTTCGTACTTATATTCAGAGTGGAGATAACTTTTAAAAGTTACGTGATTTTCCAGCCAAAAAAAACTACAGGGCGACAGGAATGAAGTGAAACTAAAATATAAAGGGTAGAACAGTGCTCCCCCCGACCCTTCCTCCAAATACCTGCATATGTAAAAGGTAGGTAATCACAAATATGTAAATTATAACGCACGGCTACTTCAATGTACTTCTTTTACAGAGCGGCTTGAGCTGCCATGACAGATTTTCTATGGGTGACGGTTAAACACTTGGGCACGGTAGAAAGCCTGCAAGCCTGCTGCAGCACAGGTCACGGATGGGTGCACCGAGTGATAAATCCGATTGAAAAGAAATAAAGTGTTACACATAACGACGCCAATAATTCGTTTCCACTACCTACGACATAGTTCTACAGGGCTGAGATAATGCTATAAGCTTTGACCAGCTGATGCGATTAACCAATATAGAGCAGTAAAAAGAAGTAAAATATTTAAAAGAAATACTTTTGAAAAGCAAAGCTCAAATCGTGTGAATTGCATCAATTATGTTGAATCAATCATAAAGTTCATTTTTAGTAGAACTAGACTATCAATAATAAATGTGTGCGAAAGGAAATATTTTTTTTTTATTAATTGTGCATTGTTTTATTTTATTGTTATTAATTATTTTTGCTCAACTCTACTTTCATGTTTATAGCATGCTCTGTGCACTCTGGTCCAATCTCATTTTTCTGGACGAGGTGGGGCGAGGGGGGGGGGTAATCTGAGAGAAGGATTCCGTGCTGCCTTTTCAAAAACATTTTTTTTTTAAGTTGCTTCAATCTGAATTCGAACACGAGCTTCTGTGATGGAAATCCGACATGCTAGCTACTGAGCTGCCCAAGTACTTAGAAAAGTAGAAGTTGTTATAGTTTATCGTTAGTTTTACATTTTTAGCGAACGACCTAATTCTCTACACAAGGCTTTTATCTCCCCTTAGCCGTCTCTAATAAAAAAAAAAATAATCAATTAAGTTTAATTGATAAAACAATAAGTTAATTGTTTCATTGATCCCATGTGTTGTCATTAACAACAAATAGTTGTGCGAAATTTTAACATGATCCGAGAATCAGAAGCGGGATACATAGCGTGTACAAGAGTCCACACAGAGTGAATTAATATCGGCTTTGTAAAAAAAAAAATGTTTTCACGAATAAAGTTATATAGTTAATTGTCTTTTAAATTTGTTCTCTGTTGTCATATTATATCCTATGACTTTTATTTATAATCTTATCTACTAAACGACTGCCTTGGCTTGTGTGGAAATTTTTACCAAGAAGAAATATGAGGAATGATATAAAGAAGGGAGAAGAAAGGTGGAATCAGGTCGGAGGGTTGTCCAAGAGGTCACAATGACCGTCAAAGTTAACTATAACATCAAGTTCTGTTGAATTGTTGGTTTACTTTTTTTAATAGATATCAAATGACGAAAAAAGAAATACAGAGTCTAGGTTCCTGTGTGGCACATAGGGGTGTGTGAAACTGTCAAAAATTTGTTAAAAAGATTTGTTGTTTAAAAAAGGTTTTATTTTATTTGAATAACAGTAGTTGAAAGATTTCTATTAATGAAATAAAAAAGAGGCTAACGGAAATAAATCTAACACAGAGTTAAAAAAAGAAAAAAGTAAAAACCCTAAGAAAGAAATTTAAACACGTGCAAACGCAAATTACAATTAAATTTTTTTTTCAAAACCACAAAAACAAAATTCTAAAAACAGATGAAAAAGGATATCAAGGGAAATAAATATTTTCCAATTGAAACTCAAAATTAAAACTGGATCTAGATTCTATCCCCCCCCCCCCGCAAGAATTTACTCTTATTATTTTTTTTAATGATTCTTTTGGATCTCTAGATCTACATTTATATCTATTTATACTTAATATAGATCTACTTTCTAGTTAGAAAAACCGAATCATTATTTATGCGTTAGCCATCATCTCCCTAGACAACAATAATTAGTTGACACTTATACCACAAGAATATAACTTTATAACGGACGTCTGTAAGGCATAATACATTCATAAATGGCATGAATAAAACTAGCTCTAATGACCTGGGGGAAAAAAAAAAGGGGGGGGGTACCGATACCAAAGACAGAGATTTATGAACTATCGTGACCACAATTACGTATCGGCATTACCAAAACGCTACAGTTAGATCCTATATCATGGTCTAGTCTCACAAGATCTAGAGTCAAAGCCTGGATTTAGATTAGATTCTTGAAGATATAGATTTTTAGAACTAGAGCTATATGAAAAGTAGGTTTAACATACAATGCCGAGTTACGAGTACTGTAACTGTGTGGCTGTTGTTTAGATACTAGATCTATAAACTATAATACTACTTCTACTAGATCTAGTTAAATCTAGTAGGGCCTACTAGATCTAGATCTACAGAGTGTAGATATATAGATCTAGATTTAGATCTATATTTTGATCTAAAATAAAAGTCACCCCCCCCCCCAAAAAAAAAATAATTATGGAATGGGGTAGCGGGGGAGTGAACAAGCAGAAACAAAATTAGAAAATGTGTCAGTAGCGTGACGTTCGAGGTGAGGCCAACACGTCCCCATACAACGCACGGTATACCCAACACACTTTCTCACCTGTACTCAAGATGTGATGTGTAGTTCAGATTATTCAAAAGTCTAGCCTACGCTAGAACTCTGCATTTTGTTCTACAAGGACCTTGACCCTATGATGCGAAGATACTCCTGGTAAAGTTCCACTATGAAGAAATCCTCGCGTGTAAACTTTAGTATCCCTTTGTTTATATTATAAAGTACACGGTAACTGGTAAACAACAGACCACGCGTAAACACACACACACACACCGACTGTTGTTTAGGTATAAAATGTATAACTCAAGAAGATCTATACAAACACACAGGCACAAATCAATGAATGACAGGTGTTATTATGGTTCCTTTGTTTGATATATATTAATCCACTATGAAGTCCAAAAACAAATTTGTCGAACACGGGGAAAAACAGAAACTCCAAACGCTGTCCAATAGTTTCGATATCTCTGTGTAAGAAAATTTTGTTAGCTAGATCTAGTAAAACCTTGGCCTCGCCGTAAAAACACGACGAGCAGGCAAGCGAGGGCTAGAAGAGTCGGCTGCTGGCGTTAGGAACTAAGCGGCTAAGCTTTCTTTTCATTGGCTAGACAAACACAATGAATATTCATGCACCTTTTTTTTTTTTTTTTTCAAATAAAGAGGAAGGAAACGTATCAGCACAGGTAGACGCTTGTGTCGTCTTGTCCTGATTTTTTTTATTTTGAATATTTTTTTTGTGTGTTCTTTTGAGAGAACAGAACTGCAAAATAGTGGACTTGCGGTAAGGTAGAAGACAGTAGGTTGCGACTGTTGATAAAAAGGACTGCTAACTTGTCACGTGGTTGTTTGGGTCCAGGAAATAGTACGTGCACTTTTTGTCGTAGACGTTAGGACAAGATAGGATATCTCACACGAGAGTGTGCTGATAAATACGCTGCAGTTTTGTGTGAAGGGGTGTGTGTGACGGTGTGTGTGTGTGTGACGGTGTGTGTATGTGTGTGGTTGAGACACAGTTTTTGAGGCAGACGATGAAGTTGTTCAACACTCTATGAAGTGATTCAAACTGATAATGGGTTTCCCAAACCAACTTTCTCCCAGACCCACGCATTTCTTTAAAAAAAAAACCTTTAAAGTAATATTGTAATTTTAAAAGGATGTTATTAACATTTTCATTGTGTGTGTGTGTGTGGGGGGGGGGGTATTATATTGCTGGTAAATAAAAAAAAAAGGTTATCTGTTTAAAATATCAAAACCTACTTAATCACGGAGGTTACGGTCTATTCCCCTACCAGCCCCGCGCTTTCACAGACTCACATACACACCAGACGTGAACTCAAATGATGTATAAAAAAAAGCCAGAGTAGGTCAAAAACATTGGCAAATCTAAAGCCAGAAAATTAAACTGGGAACTTTTGGGTAGAGACAAAGACAAAGATATAATAGCAATATTATTTAGAACTTATCAGCTTGTATCCAACTGATTTTACAAGACCAGATATCCGACATATAGCTGCTCACGCTATGGAATAGGAGTCATGAAACCGAATGTCTTGCAACGCACCTATGCATTTCGAAGTTCGATCCAATCACTCGGCCACTAGATCTACCTTCTATTCAATCATGTTGAAGGAATGAGCTAAGTCGCATTGGTTTGATGTAGACTGTAGTGAACAAAGTTGTATTGGTTTGATGTAGACTGCAGTGAACAAAGTTGTATTGGTTTGATGTAGACTGCAGTGAACAAAGTTGTATTGGTTTGATGTAGACTGTAGTGAACAAAGTTGTATTGGTTTGATGTAGACTGCAGTGAACAAAGTCGTATTGGTTTGATGTAGACTGTAGTGAACAAAGTTGTATTGGTTTGATGTAGACTAGTGAACAAAGTCGTATTGGTTTGATGTAGACTGTAGTGAACAAAGTTGTATTGGTTTGATGTAGACTAGTGAACAAAGTCGTATTGGTTTGATGTAGACTGTAGTGAACAAAGTTGTATTGGTTTGATGTAGACTGTAGTGAACAAAGTTGTATTGGTTTGATGTAGACTGTAGTGAACAAAGTCGTATTGGTTTGATGTAGACTGTAGTGAACAAAGTTGTATTGGTTTGATGTAGACTGTAGTGAACAAAGCTGTATTGGTTTGATGTAGACTGTAGTGAACAAAGTTGTATTGGTTTGATGTAGACTGCAGTGAACAAAGTTGTATTGGTTTGATGTAGACTGTAGTGAACAAAGTTGTATTGGTTTGATGTAGACTGTAGTGAACAAAGTTGTATTGGTTTGATGTAGACTAGTGAACAAAGTTGTATTGGTTTGATGTAGACTGTAGTGAACAAAGTTGTATTGGTTTGATGTAGACTGTAGTGAACAAAGTTGTATTGGTTTGATGTAGACTGTAGTGAACAAAGTTGTATTGGTTTGATGTAGACTGTAGTGAACAAAGTTGTATTGGTTTGATGTAGACTAGTGAACAAAGTTGTATTGGTTTGATGTAGACTGTAGTGAACAAAGTTGTATTGGTTTGATGTAGACTGTAGTGAACAAAGCTGTATTGGTTTGATGTAGACTGTAGTGAACAAAGTTGTATTGGTTTGATGTAGACTAGTGAACAAAGTCGTATTGGTTTGATGTAGACTAGTGAACAAAGTTGTATTGGTTTGATGTAGACTGTAGTGAACAAAGTTGTATTGGTTTGATGTAGACTGTAGTGAACAAAGTTGTATTGGTTTGATGTAGACTAGTGAACAAAGTTGTATTGGTTTGATGTAGACTGTAGTGAACAAAGTTGTATTGGTTTGATGTAGACTGTAGTGAACAAAGTTGTATTGGTTTGATGTAGACTAGTGAACAAAGTTGTATTGGTTTGATGTAGACTGTAGTGAACAAAGTTGTATTGGTTTGATGTAGACTGTAGTGAACAAAGTTGTATTGGTTTGATGTAGACTGTAGTGAACAAAGTTGTATTGGTTTGATGTAGACTGTAGTGAACAAAGTTGTATTGGTTTGATGTAGACTAGTGAACAAAGTTGTATTGGTTTGATGTAGACTGTAGTGAACAAAGTTGTATTGGTTTGATGTAGACTGTAGTGAACAAAGCTGTATTGGTTTGATGTAGACTGTAGTGAACAAAGTTGTATTGGTTTGATGTAGACTAGTGAACAAAGTCGTATTGGTTTGATGTAGACTAGTGAACAAAGTTGTATTGGTTTGATGTAGACTGTAGTGAACAAAGTTGTATTGGTTTGATGTAGACTGTAGTGAACAAAGTTGTATTGGTTTGATGTAGACTAGTGAACAAAGTTGTATTGGTTTGATGTAGACTGTAGTGAACAAAGTTGTATTGGTTTGATGTAGACTGTAGTGAACAAAGTTGTATTGGTTTGATGTAGACTAGTGAACAAAGTTGTATTGGTTTGATGTAGACTGTAGTGAACAAAGTTGTATTGGTTTGATGTAGACTGTAGTGAACAAAGTTGTATTGGTTTGATGTAGACTGTAGTGAACAAAGTTGTATTGGTTTGATGTAGACTGTAGTGAACAAAGTTGTATTGGTTTGATGTAGACTAGTGAACAAAGTTGTATTGGTTTGATGTAGACTAGTGAACAAAGTTGTATTGGTTTGATGTAGACTGTAGTGAACAAAGTTGTATTGGTTTGATGTAGACTGTAGTGAACAAAGTTGTATTGGTTTGATGTAGACTGTAGTGAACAAAGTCGTATTGGTTTGATGTAGACTAGTGAACAAAGTTGTATTGGTTTGATGTAGACTAGTGAACAAAGTTGTATTGGTTTGATGTAGACTGTAGTGAACAAAGTTGTATTGGTTTGATGAAGACTGTAGTGAACAAAGTTGTATTGGTTTGATGTAGACTGTAGTGAACAAAGTTGTATTGGTTTGATGTAGACTAGTGAACAAAGTTGTATTGGTTTGATGTAGACTAGTGAACAAAGTTGTATTGGTTTGATGTAGACTGTAGTGAACAAAGTTGTATTGGTTTGATGTAGACTGTAGTGAACAAAGTTGTATTGGTTTGATGTAGACTGTAGTAAACAAAGTCGTATTGGTTTGATGTAGACTAGTGAACAAAGTTGTATTGGTTTGATGTAGACTAGTGAACAAAGTTGTATTGGTTTGATGTAGACTGTAGTGAACAAAGTTGTATTGGTTTGATGAAGACTGTAGTGAACAAAGTTGTATTGGTTTGATGTAGACTGTAGTGAACAAAGTTGTATTGGTTTGATGTAGACTGTAGTGAACAAAGTTGTATTGGTTTGATGTAGACTGTAGTGAACAAAGTTGTATTGGTTTGATGAAGACTGTAGTGAACAAAGTTGTATTGGTTTGATGTAGACTGTAGTGAACAAAGTTGTATTGGTTTGATGTAGACTGTAGTGAACAAAGTCGTATTGGTTTGATGTAGACTGTAGTGAACAAAGTTGTATTGGTTTGATGTAGACTAGTGAACAAAGTTGTATTGGTTTGATGTAGACTAGTGAACAAAGTTGTATTGGTTTGATGTAGACTAGTGAACAAAGTCGTATTGGTTTGATGTAGACTGTAGTGAACAAAGTTGTATTGGTTTGATGTAGACTGTAGTGAACAAAGTTGTATTGGTTTGATGTAGACTGTAGTGAACAAAGTCGTATTGGTTTGATGTAGACTGTAGTGAACAAAGTTGTATTGGTTTGATGTAGACTGTAGTGAACAAAGCTGTATTGGTTTGATGTAGACTGTAGTGAACAAAGTTGTATTGGTTTGATGTAGACTGCAGTGAACAAAGTTGTATTGGTTTGATGTAGACTGTAGTGAACAAAGTTGTATTGGTTTGATGTAGACTGTAGTGAACAAAGTTGTATTGGTTTGATGTAGACTAGTGAACAAAGTTGTATTGGTTTGATGTAGACTGTAGTGAACAAAGTTGTATTGGTTTGATGTAGACTAGTGAACAAAGTTGTATTGGTTTGATGTAGACTAGTGAACAAAGTCGTATTGGTTTGATGTAGACTGTAGTGAACAAAGTTGTATTGGTTTGATGTAGACTGTAGTGAACAAAGTTGTATTGGTTTGATGTAGACTAGTGAACAAAGTTGTATTGGTTTGATGTAGACTGTAGTGAACAAAGTTGTATTGGTTTGATGTAGACTAGTGAACAAAGTCGTATTGGTTTGATGTAGACTAGTGAACAAAGTTGTATTGGTTTGATGTAGACTGTAGTGAACAAAGTCGTATTGGTTTGATGTAGACTAGTGAACAAAGTTGTATTGGTTTGATGTAGACTGTAGTGAACAAAGTTGTATTGGTTTGATGTAGACTAGTGAACAAAGTTGTATTGGTTTGATGTAGACTGTAGTGAACAAAGTTGTATTGGTTTGATGTAGACTGTAGTGAACAAAGTTGTATTGGTTTGATGTAGACTAGTGAACAAAGTTGTATTGGTTTGATGTAGACTGTAGTGAACAAAGTTGTATTGGTTTGATGTAGACTAGTGAAAAAAGTTGTATTGGTTTGATGTAGACTGTAGTGAACAAAGTTGTATTGGTTTGATGTAGACTAGTGAACAAAGTTGTATTGGTTTGATGTAGACTGTAGTGAACAAAGTTGTATTGGTTTGATGTAGACTAGTGAACAAAGTTGTATTGGTTTGATGTAGACTGTAGTGAACAAAGTTGTATTGGTTTGATGTAGACTGTAGTGAACAAAGTTGTATTGGTTTGATGTAGACTGTTGTGAACAAAGGTGTATTGGTTTGATGTAGACTGTAGTGAACAAAGTTGTATTGGTTTGATGTAGACTAGTGAACAAAGTTGTATTGGTTTGATGTAGACTGTAGTGAACAAAGTTGTATTGGTTTGATGTAGACTGCAGTGAACAAAGTCGTATTGGTTTGATGTAGACTGTAGTGAACAAAGTTGTATTGGTTTGATGTAGACTAGTGAACAAAGTTGTATTGGTTTGATGTAGACTGTAGTGAACAAAGTTGTATTGGTTTGATGTAGACTAGTGAACAAAGTCGTATTGGTTTGATGTAGACTAGTGAACAAAGTTGTATTGGTTTGATGTAGACTAGTGAACAAAGTTGTATTGGTTTGATGTAGACTGTAGTGAACAAAGTTGTATTGGTTTGATGTAGACTGTAGTGAACAAAGTTGTATTGGTTTGATGTAGACTGTAGTGAACAAAGTTGTATTGGTTTGATGTAGACTAGTGAACAAAGTTGTATTGGTTTGATGTAGACTGTAGTGAACAAAGTTGTATTGGTTTGATGTAGACTGTAGTGAACAAAGTTGTATTGGTTTGATGTAGACTGTAGTGAACAAAGTTGTATTGGTTTGATGTAGACTGTAGTGAACAAAGTTGTATTGGTTTGATGTAGACTAGTGAACAAAGTTGTATTGGTTTGATGTAGACTAGTGAACAAAGTTGTATTGGTTTGATGTAGACTGTAGTGAACAAAGTTGTATTGGTTTGATGTAGACTGTAGTGAACAAAGTTGTATTGGTTTGATGTAGACTGTAGTGAACAAAGTCGTATTGGTTTGATGTAGACTAGTGAACAAAGTTGTATTGGTTTGATGTAGACTAGTGAACAAAGTTGTATTGGTTTGATGTAGACTGTAGTGAACAAAGTTGTATTGGTTTGATGAAGACTGTAGTGAACAAAGTTGTATTGGTTTGATGTAGACTGTAGTGAACAAAGTTGTATTGGTTTGATGTAGACTAGTGAACAAAGTTGTATTGGTTTGATGTAGACTAGTGAACAAAGTTGTATTGGTTTGATGTAGACTGTAGTGAACAAAGTTGTATTGGTTTGATGTAGACTGTAGTGAACAAAGTTGTATTGGTTTGATGTAGACTGTAGTAAACAAAGTCGTATTGGTTTGATGTAGACTAGTGAACAAAGTTGTATTGGTTTGATGTAGACTAGTGAACAAAGTTGTATTGGTTTGATGTAGACTGTAGTGAACAAAGTTGTATTGGTTTGATGAAGACTGTAGTGAACAAAGTTGTATTGGTTTGATGTAGACTGTAGTGAACAAAGTTGTATTGGTTTGATGTAGACTGTAGTGAACAAAGTTGTATTGGTTTGATGTAGACTGTAGTGAACAAAGTTGTATTGGTTTGATGAAGACTGTAGTGAACAAAGTTGTATTGGTTTGATGTAGACTGTAGTGAACAAAGTTGTATTGGTTTGATGTAGACTGTAGTGAACAAAGTCGTATTGGTTTGATGTAGACTGTAGTGAACAAAGTTGTATTGGTTTGATGTAGACTAGTGAACAAAGTTGTATTGGTTTGATGTAGACTAGTGAACAAAGTTGTATTGGTTTGATGTAGACTAGTGAACAAAGTCGTATTGGTTTGATGTAGACTGTAGTGAACAAAGTTGTATTGGTTTGATGTAGACTGTAGTGAACAAAGTTGTATTGGTTTGATGTAGACTGTAGTGAACAAAGTCGTATTGGTTTGATGTAGACTGTAGTGAACAAAGTTGTATTGGTTTGATGTAGACTGTAGTGAACAAAGCTGTATTGGTTTGATGTAGACTGTAGTGAACAAAGTTGTATTGGTTTGATGTAGACTGCAGTGAACAAAGTTGTATTGGTTTGATGTAGACTGTAGTGAACAAAGTTGTATTGGTTTGATGTAGACTGTAGTGAACAAAGTTGTATTGGTTTGATGTAGACTAGTGAACAAAGTTGTATTGGTTTGATGTAGACTGTAGTGAACAAAGTTGTATTGGTTTGATGTAGACTAGTGAACAAAGTTGTATTGGTTTGATGTAGACTAGTGAACAAAGTCGTATTGGTTTGATGTAGACTGTAGTGAACAAAGTTGTATTGGTTTGATGTAGACTGTAGTGAACAAAGTTGTATTGGTTTGATGTAGACTAGTGAACAAAGTTGTATTGGTTTGATGTAGACTGTAGTGAACAAAGTTGTATTGGTTTGATGTAGACTAGTGAACAAAGTCGTATTGGTTTGATGTAGACTAGTGAACAAAGTTGTATTGGTTTGATGTAGACTGTAGTGAACAAAGTCGTATTGGTTTGATGTAGACTAGTGAACAAAGTTGTATTGGTTTGATGTAGACTGTAGTGAACAAAGTTGTATTGGTTTGATGTAGACTAGTGAACAAAGTTGTATTGGTTTGATGTAGACTGTAGTGAACAAAGTTGTATTGGTTTGATGTAGACTGTAGTGAACAAAGTTGTATTGGTTTGATGTAGACTAGTGAACAAAGTTGTATTGGTTTGATGTAGACTGTAGTGAACAAAGTTGTATTGGTTTGATGTAGACTAGTGAAAAAAGTTGTATTGGTTTGATGTAGACTGTAGTGAACAAAGTTGTATTGGTTTGATGTAGACTAGTGAACAAAGTTGTATTGGTTTGATGTAGACTGTAGTGAACAAAGTTGTATTGGTTTGATGTAGACTAGTGAACAAAGTTGTATTGGTTTGATGTAGACTGTAGTGAACAAAGTTGTATTGGTTTGATGTAGACTGTAGTGAACAAAGTTGTATTGGTTTGATGTAGACTGTTGTGAACAAAGGTGTATTGGTTTGATGTAGACTGTAGTGAACAAAGTTGTATTGGTTTGATGTAGACTAGTGAACAAAGTTGTATTGGTTTGATGTAGACTGTAGTGAACAAAGTTGTATTGGTTTGATGTAGACTGCAGTGAACAAAGTCGTATTGGTTTGATGTAGACTGTAGTGAACAAAGTTGTATTGGTTTGATGTAGACTAGTGAACAAAGTTGTATTGGTTTGATGTAGACTGTAGTGAACAAAGTTGTATTGGTTTGATGTAGACTAGTGAACAAAGTCGTATTGGTTTGATGTAGACTAGTGAACAAAGTTGTATTGGTTTGATGTAGACTAGTGAACAAAGTTGTATTGGTTTGATGTAGACTGTAGTGAACAAAGTTGTATTGGTTTGATGTAGACTGTAGTGAACAAAGTTGTATTGGTTTGATGTAGACTGTAGTGAACAAAGTTGTATTGGTTTGATGTAGACTAGTGAACAAAGTTGTATTGGTTTGATGTAGACTAGTGAACAAAGTTGTATTGGTTTGATGTAGACTAGTGAACAAAGTTGTATTGGTTTGATGTAGACTGTAGTGAACAAAGTTGTATTGGTTTGATGTAGACTAGTGAACAAAGTTGTATTGGTTTGATGTAGACTGTAGTGAACAAAGTTGTATTGGTTTGATGTAGACTGTAGTGAACAAAGTTGTATTGGTTTGATGTAGACTGTTGTGAACAAAGGTGTATTGGTTTGATGTAGACTGTAGTGAACAAAGTTGTATTGGTTTGATGTAGACTAGTGAACAAAGTTGTATTGGTTTGATGTAGACTGTAGTGAACAAAGTTGTATTGGTTTGATGTAGACTGCAGTGAACAAAGTCGTATTGGTTTGATGTAGACTGTAGTGAACAAAGTTGTATTGGTTTGATGTAGACTAGTGAACAAAGTTGTATTGGTTTGATGTAGACTGTAGTGAACAAAGTTGTATTGGTTTGATGTAGACTAGTGAACAAAGTCGTATTGGTTTGATGTAGACTAGTGAACAAAGTTGTATTGGTTTGATGTAGACTAGTGAACAAAGTTGTATTGGTTTGATGTAGACTGTAGTGAACAAAGTTGTATTGGTTTGATGTAGACTGTAGTGAACAAAGTTGTATTGGTTTGATGTAGACTGTAGTGAACAAAGTTGTATTGGTTTGATGTAGACTAGTGAACAAAGTTGTATTGGTTTGATGTAGACTAGTGAACAAAGTTGTATTGGTTTGATGTAGACTAGTGAACAAAGTTGTATTGGTTTGATGTAGACTGCAGTGAACAAAGTTGTATTGGTTTGATGTAGACTAGTGAACAAAGTTGTATTGGTTTGATGTAGACTGTAGTGAACAAAGTCGTATTGGTTTGATGTAGACTAGTGAACAAAGTTGTATTGGTTTGATGTAGACTGTAGTGAACAAAGTTGTATTGGTTTGATGTAGACTAGTGAACAAAGTTGTATTGGTTTGATGTAGACTAGTGAACAAAGTTGTATTGGTTTGATGTAGACTGTAGTGAACAAAGTTGTATTGGTTTGATGTAGACTAGTGAACAAAGTTGTATTGGTTTGATGTAGACTGTAGTGAACAAAGTTGTATTGGTTTGATGTAGACTAGTGAACAAAGTTGTATTGGTTTGATGTAGACTGTAGTGAACAAAGTTGTATTGGTTTGATGTAGACTGTAGTGAACAAAGTTGTATTGGTTTGATGTAGACTGTAGTGAACAAAGTTGTATTGGTTTGATGTAGACTAGTGAACAAAGTTGTATTGGTTTGATGTAGACTAGTGAACAAAGTTGTATTGGTTTGATGTAGACTAGTGAACAAAGTTGTATTGGTTTGATGTAGACTAGTGAACAAAGTTGTATTGGTTTGATGTAGACTAGTGAACAAAGTCGTATTGGTTTGATGTAGACTGTTGTGAACAAAGTTGTATTGGTTTGATGTAGACTGTAGTGAACAAAGTTGTATTGGTTTGATGTAGACTAGTGAACAAAGTTGTATTGGTTTGATGTAGACTAGTGAACAAAGTTGTATTGGTTTGATGTAGACTAGTGAACAAAGTTGTATTGGTTTGATGTAGACTGTAGTGAACAAAGTTGTATTGGTTTGATGTAGACTGTAGTGAACAAAGTTGTATTGGTTTGATGTAGACTAGTGAACAAAGTTGTATTGGTTTGATGTAGACTGTAGTGAACAAAGTTGTATTGGTTTGATGTAGACTGTAGTGAACAAAGTTGTATTGGTTTGATGTAGACTGTAGTGAACAAAGTTGTATTGGTTTGATGTAGACTAGTGAACAAAGTTGTATTGGTTTGATGTAGACTAGTGAACAAAGTCGTATTGGTTTGATGTAGACTGTAGTGAACAAAGTTGTATTGGTTTGATGTAGACTGTAGTGAACAAAGTTGTATTGGTTTGATGTAGACTAGTGAACAAAGTTGTATTGGTTTGATGTAGACTAGTGAACAAAGTTGTATTGGTTTGATGTAGACTAGTGAACAAAGTTGTATTGGTTTGATGTAGACTGTAGTGAACAAAGTTGTATTGGTTTGATGTAGACTGTAGTGAACAAAGTTGTATTGGTTTGATGTAGACTGTAGTGAACAAAGTTGTATTGGTTTGATGTAGACTAGTGAACAAAGTTGTATTGGTTTGATGTAGACTGTAGTGAACAAAGTTGTATTGGTTTGATGTAGACTAGTGAACAAAGTTGTATTGGTTTGATGTAGACTAGTGAACAAAGTTGTATTGGTTTGATGTAGACTGTAGTGAACAAAGTTGTATTGGTTTGATGTAGACTGTAGTGAACAAAGTTGTATTGGTTTGATGTAGACTGTAGTGAACAAAGTTGTATTGGTTTGATGTAGACTAGTGAACAAAGTTGTATTGGTTTGATGTAGACTGTAGTGAACAAAGTTGTATTGGTTTGATGTAGACTAGTGAACAAAGTTGTATTGGTTTGATGTAGACTGTAGTGAACAAAGTTGTAATAGTTTGATGTAGACTAGTGAACAAAGTCGTATTGGTTTGATGTAGACTGTAGTGAACAAAGTTGTATTGGTTTGATGTAGACTAGTGAACAAAGTTGTATTGGTTTGATGTAGACTAGTGAACAAAGTTGTATTGGTTTGATGTAGACTAGTGAACAAAGTTGTATTGGTTTGATGTAGACTAGTGAACAAAGTTGTATTGGTTTGATGTAGACTGTAGTGAACAAAGTTGTATTAGTTTGATGTAGACTAGTGAACAAAGTTGTATTGGTTTGATGTAGACTGTAGTGAACAAAGTTGTATTGGTTTGATGTAGACTAGTGAACAAAGTTGTATTGGTTTGATGTAGACTGTAGTGAACAAAGTTGTATTGGTTTGATGTAGACTGTAGTGAACAAAGTTGTATTGGTTTGATGTAGACTGTAGTGAACAAAGTTGTATTGGTTTGATGTAGACTAGTGAACAAAGTTGTATTGGTTTGATGTAGACTAGTGAACAAAGTTGTATTGGTTTGATGTAGACTAGTGAACAAAGTTGTATTGGTTTGATGTAGACTAGTGAACAAAGTTGTATTGGTTTGATGTAGACTAGTGAACAAAGTCGTATTGGTTTGATGTAGACTGTTGTGAACAAAGTTGTATTGGTTTGATGTAGACTGTAGTGAACAAAGTTGTATTGGTTTGATGTAGACTAGTGAACAAAGTTGTATTTGTTTGATGTAGACTAGTGAACAAAGTTGTATTGGTTTGATGTAGACTAGTGAACAAAGTTGTATTGGTTTGATGTAGACTAGTGAACAAAGTTGTATTGGTTTGATGTAGACTGTAGTGAACAAAGTTGTATTGGTTTGATGTAGACTGTAGTGAACAAAGTTGTATTGGTTTGATGTAGACTGTAGTGAACAAAGTTGTATTGGTTTGATGTAGACTAGTGAACAAAGTTGTATTGGTTTGATGTAGACTGTAGTGAACAAAGTTGTATTGGTTTGATGTAGACTAGTGAACAAAGTTGTATTGGTTTGATGTAGACTGTAGTGAACAAAGTTGTATTGGTTTGATGTAGACTAGTGAACAAAGTCGTATTGGTTTGATGTAGACTGTAGTGAACAAAGTTGTATTGGTTTGATGTAGACTAGTGAACAAAGTTGTATTGGTTTGATGTAGACTAGTGAACAAAGTTGTATTGGTTTGATGTAGACTGTAGTGAACAAAGTTGTATTGGTTTGATGTAGACTGTAGTGAACAAAGTTGTATTGGTTTGATGTAGACTGTTGTGAACAAAGGTGTATTGGTTTGATGTAGACTGTAGTGTACAAAGTTGTATTGGTTTGATGTAGACTGTAGTGAACAAAGTTGTATTGGTTTGATGTAGTCTGTAGTGAACAAAGTTGTATTGGTTTGATGTAGACTAGTGAACAAAGTTGTATTGGTTTGATGTAGACTAGTGAACAAAGTTGTATTGGTTTGATGTAGTCTCTGCCGGTACTTTAAAAAAAAATCTTACTCGGGTACTTTTTTTTTTTTATCTTACTCCTCACCCCTTTTGTTTTCTCTCCCTCTATGTTGTTTGTTTGTTTGTTTTACTTCTAGGGCGCCAAACAAAAAAATTCATTGTCCTGAATTAAGAATACATTTTTTAAAAATACATTATTGACTAAATCTACATTTCAGTTGTGGATTTTTTTCTGTGGTTGAAGTGATGGCCTCTGTTTCACTTTCATAGTATGTAATTTTGTATTTGTGTATTTTGCACGATTTGATAAACATCCTCTTCTATTATGGTAGCTTCCTGTCATGTTTTTGTCCTGTATTGTTTTTATATCAATGTTTTACTAAACGGAAACGCGTTTTAGACCCGCTCAGGTGCCAACATGCTTTAAGTTAACTGACATAGAGCAGAGCACCTGGCTGCAGGCGGCTTCAGAACGAGACAGCTGGAGATCACTTACAAAGGCCGCGGGATACACTTGAGACCAAAAGAAAATTCATTGCCGAGGACAGACGTAGATGGCGAAAAAAGAGAATCTAAATTGACCACCGGCGGACAATGGTTATGTCTGCGCTGGATGTGGCAAAATATGTAGGTCGCAGGTGGGGGCTGTGTGACCACACGAAATACAGCACTCCTCATTAACATTTGAACTCGAAGAGAAGCCATTATAATATAATAATAGCAATATTGTAATAACGTTTTAACAATGTTATATTAATTTTCGATCACTTTTGTTTGAATTTTAAAATTAAATGTAAGTTTGAAGTTTGACTTTGTATCTTTCGCATCGGTTTGATTATCAGAAAGAAAGACGTTATGATTATATAGGTGTTGATGATCGGTTGTTGACTTGTAGCACTAGATTGCTAGTAATGATGTCGAGGCAGTCCTACTGTATGGTTCTGAAACAGGGAGAACAATTGAAGCAACAACAACAAAACAGTACAGACCTTCATCAACAGATGCCTGAGAAATATCTAAAAAATAAAATACACTGGTATGACAAAATAGAAAACAAGAAACTGTGGGAGATGAGTGGACAGAAAAATATAGAGGTGCAGATCTTAGAGAGGAAGTGGAGATGGATTGGTCACACCCTTAGAAAAGATGCCAACAACAGAGCTTAGACAGGCCTTAGAGTAGAACCCCAGGACACAAGACCTAAAGGAAGACCAAAAAGAACACGGCGACGCAGTATACTAGAGGAAGCCGAGTGGACAGGAAAGAGCTGGGAAGCCATTAAAACATTAGCAAAAGACCGTGGAGAGTGGCGTGTTTTAGCTGAGGCCCTATGTTTCATGAGAAATGCAAAGGAAGGGTAATGATGACTGATGTATCTTTCGTAACGCTTTTATTACCTAAAGAAAGACGCTATGATTATATAGGTGTTGACGATTGGTTGTAGACTTGCAGCACTAAACTGACGCAGGTGGATTATATTTTTAACTGAAGAACTTTAATAAACTCCAACAAACTTCTTTTTAAAAACAAAACTTAATATACATTTCATCAGAATATATTCAATTTGAGATGAACGGACATAAATCATGCAGCAATAATATAAAGAGGTAGTTAAAACAAAATCTAACTCTCTGTGGGTGTGTATTCTTACTCTTTCGTGTCTCTAGATCAGCGGTTCTCAACCTTTTATGCTCGGCGACCCCTTTTTACACCCCCCCCCCAACTGTTCTGCGACCCCCCCCCCCCCCGCTCACACATACAGCAATAGAAGAAAAGACAATAACAATTCATTTTTTCGATGGTCTTCGGCGACCCCTGGCAAATCGTCAATCGACCCCCAAGGGGGTCGCGACCCACAGGTTGAGAACCGCTGCTCTAGATCGTCTGCCGTTCCCAACATACATTATGTCAGACCCTGTCTTGATTTCATCATCTTAAAGCCTAAAAATTTAATGCTCACTTTCTTCATCATCACATCGATAACACACACACACACACACACACAATCACACGCACTTAATAATAGGCCTACTATTTGAAATAAATAATTCTTCGATACAAATATATTATAAATTGTGTTCAACTAATTAAGAAAATGTTACAGTAATAATAATACAGAAATTTAAATATGTATGTCCGAGAACTTTGTTTTGTTTCATTTCTTTGTATAGTAGCCTGATTTCAATATGTTATCGGTGTATTATAGCCTGAAATGGGTCTACTGGAAAGTAGATTGTCTCATGGTAAGTTTAATTTAAAAACAAAAACTAAACTTGTAGACCAGTGATTACGGCGAATGTCTTTGGGTTCAAAGATTAAGGATGAGTGCAGTATATCACTTAATTACTCAGATCCAGTTGAGACCTGTTTATTTTGTCACACCTGACGCAGACAAAGCCGTTGTTCTATTTAAATAGTGATTAAATGTAAAGAGGACGTAGTCCTTTTCTTAACACCCCCCCCTCCCAATTCACACACATTTTTTGAATTACGCTGCTTTTGTTTGTAAAATGTTTTGTTTTACATGTTTCGGATGTTCCTTCAGAGTTGAAGATAGTTTACTTCCTAGTCCAAACCTCCCGCAGGACGACGGGGGATGGGAGCGGGCTGGATTTGAACCCTCGACCATCGATAAATCCGAACGACAGTCCAGCGCGCAAACCTCACGACCAGGCAGCCATCCTTTTTACCATCTTCAGTGACGTAAAGACTCATTTACATACACAAACGTGTTCATTGTCACGTGAGTTGTTTTTTTGATATCGTGCACATATAGAAGTAAACATTCACACCGACCTGCATGCGCACTGACAGAAGTATTTTGCAGTTATATAACGCATTCTTGAATCTCCATTCATGTTTGCTACCACCATTCCTACAACAATGATTCTTGGTTTGGTTTATAAGTTTCGAGCGTTCCCTCAGCATTACAAACAAGAACCGTAATTCCCCAAAGGACGGCAGCGGGCAAGATTCGAACTAGGGACCATATTACACGACACACAGCCATTCATTGAATTTGATTAGTTCTGTGTGTATATTTCGTAGTGGCCGAGTGGTAAAGCGCTCGGCTTCCGAATCGAGGACTTTCGTGATCGAATCCGAGTGATCACTGGGAGTTTGAACTTCGGGATTTTTAGGAAGGTCCTGAGTCCACCCAACTCTAAAAGATACCTGACATAAGTTCGATAAGTAAAAATGGTTGGTTGTTGTGCTGACTGCATGACACCATCGGTTGTAGAAACTGACGAGGTGTTTACATCGTCTGCCCCATACATCAAAAGGTTTAAAGAGGGTATTTTTTAATATTAATCTGTTTAAATTATCAAATATATTTGAAAAATACACTAACCTCTTTTTGACATTCAGTCCATTAGAAATCCCCTTCTGCTAAGTGCCCCACCACACCATACCTACATGTCACCTATTTGTGGACCAATAATACTACGCTACATGGGTTTCTATTTTGAGTTCCAATTAACACGGACATTTCAAACCCACCTCGTGCTAACAAAGTCTCATTAAAGTTTGGTATTAATGAGAGTCTTGTCATTCAAGTTTGACCCCCCTCCCCCCGCCGTTTTCCCAGCGCACTCCTTGTCCACTATATTCACCACAGTTTCACACCTTTGAGTCACCTTCGTACACCCCCCCCCCCCTCCCACCGTCAAGCCAGGGAGATGTACAGGTGTACAAGTCTGATCTGACCACTGGCACGTCCGTGTCTAAGTGAGAACATTGAGTGTGTGGGTGCGTGTGTGTGTGTGGGGGGGTATGAATGATTACACCACAATCAACACCTTCATTCATCACTGTTGCCAATTAGGTGTATTCTGATGTTTGTGTTTTATTGCATTGTTAGTAAGGGAGGGGCATCAATTACATCATCCTAACTGCATGCAACCAATCAGTGAAACACAAATCTTGTAAGTTTTAGACGTCAGAAAAATAAGATTATTACGTCTTGCTGCTGTCCACATGTTCACCTTGTTGTAATACTTAAATTCTGTTAAAATCACTGGCTTTCTTGTCCAGTAACTCGCTCTATTGGCAATATGATAGAAAGAAAATTAAAGAATTTGTCCTAGCATATAAATAAGGCTTGTCTTCAAGTCCCAAGATAAATGAGAAATGGAGTATTTCCCGTGGATACGTAGTCCTAGCTGCGACCTACATATTTTGTCACTTCCAGCGCAGGCGAAACCATTGTCCACCGGTGGTCGATTTAGATTTACTTTTTGCCGTATACGTCTGTCCTCGGCAGCAGATTTTATTTTGGTCTCAAATGTGTATCCCGCGGCTTTGTGACCGAGAGCTATCTCGTTCTGAAGCCGCCTGCAACCAGGTGATCTCTTCAGTTATAGCAAGCTGGTGCCTTAGCTGGTCTTTCAAGCGTTTCCGTGGGGCATCTCTGTTACGTCTACCACCTTTCAGCTCACAAAAAAAAAAAAAGACAGCTTTTGGCATATGTTAGTCCCCAATGCGTGATATCAGTGGGACCATAAGAAGGCCCTCTGTACTGCCCGTAGTAATAGCAATAAGAAATCGCTGTAGTCGCTGAATAAACTCTTTATGTTGTGTCAGTTATATTTATGTAATTGTTTCTGTTGTGTTGTCTTTATATGAGAAAACAAATTTCCGTAAGGGTCAATAAAGCAGTCTTAGTCTTAGTCTTAAATGTACCAGCATCTTTGTGTTTTTTCGAGTAAAAGATATAGTACCCGATAAAGGGATTTGAACTGCGGCCCTGAATCTACACAAGTGTAATGGGTAAATAAGGAGAGTGTGACGGTTGGCTGTTGTGCTGTTCACATAACACCCTCGTTAACTGTGGACCTTACATACGGATGTGACATTATCTGCCACCACGGACAGCAACTTCTGAAAGGGGGTGACTTGTTTTCCTTCACGTGATTATGATGGACTATTGCCACTTGATATGCAGACTGTGTGCTTATGTTATTAGGTTACTGTCAAAACGGGGAAAAAGAAAGGGAAGATAATTTATAAACTAGTCAACAGAGTTAACGTCCCTAAATTATTTGTTTGTTGTTTTCTTAAAACCATTCTTCAAAAAAAAAGGACGTTTACAAAATACTGCTGCTAATAATATTTACAGATTTGTAAAAAAAAAAAAAAAAAAAAAAAAAACACAAAATAACCAAATAGTACCAGAAAAAACTTTTAACGTTGTGCTTAGGTTAAAACGAGACCATTCCTTATAGTAGCCCTCTACACTGACCTGCGACGTCGCAACCTGTGGGCAGGGAGACCAATAGCTCGCCGCCACGTCGCAAAGACTTGTGGCGTGGCAATGGGCTATTGGTTTCCACTACCCACAGGTTGCGACGTTGCAGGTCAGTGTTCAGGCCTTCTATGATTGTAGGTCTTGGTTAAAGCCCATATTGGATTTGGATTGTATGTCTGTTAGCGCTGTTTAAAATCTGATTCATTTTGTGAATCGTGCTTGAAGCTGATGAAACCACTACTTTTCATTGCGAACTTTTTTGTTTTTAGCGGCCCCCAAAAGGGGAAAAGACGCTATTATTTTTGTGTGAAATGTCTGTCCGTCCGTCCCGTTTAGATCTCGTAAACTAGAAAAGATAGTGAAAATCCGACATCACAATATTTTAGACCATTCAAAGTTCAGATGCAACGGCTACTCTTTTTTTTTTTTCTGAAAGCGAAAAATCTAATTTTTAAAATCAGTTATGCGAGCAGTTTTTTAAAGAGAAAAAGTTAGACCTAATTTAAAACGAATAGTAATCTTGTAAACTCCATTTTCCTCGGCTTTTTTTTTTTTTATAATTACGGAATTTTTACTTTTTTTTTTTTTTTTTTGAAGGATTCGAATATGAGATTGAACCTATTCAAAACAATTACATCAATTATAAAACTTCAGTTAGGCCAGGAGAGGCGCTGTAGCTGAGCGGTAAAGCGCTTGGCTTCCGAAATGGGGTCCCGGGTTCGAATCCTGGTGAAGACTCGGATTTTCATCTTCGGAATTCTTGGGCGCCTCTGAGTCCACCCAACTATAATGGGTACCTGACATTAGTTGGGGAAAAGTAAAGGCGGGTGGTCGTTTTGCTGGCTACATGACACCCTCGTTATAACCGTAGGCCACAAAACAGATGAACTTTACCACAAGGTCTGAAAGGGTAGGGGAACTAGTTAGGCCAGGTCCACATCTAACTTTGCATTCACTTGCACCTATCCTTTGATCTGCTGGACCGTTTGGGCACTACACAAGATCTGTTAACCTTCTTTCTCCGTTCTTATCTCTCATTTGTCTTTGATATAATTTAATTCGGATGTTCTTTCTGAAAATATTGAAGCCTGCCTGGGTGGACCACATCGGGGGCCGATTTTGAGTTTGTGTTTCCGCAGAAACTGTGTTTTTTAACCTTGTCTCTTTTTAAATTTAATATAGAAACTTTTAAAACATATATATATACATATACTATTTTAAAAACAATATTAGCTAATCCTGGAAAAGTAAACTTGTATAGCCAAGCATCTAGGTAAGTTCTCTCTTGAAGAGTGCATTCATGGAATATTAATTGGGCCCTGGGACTGTTAGAAGCATGTCAAGCTGACATATTTTATGCCAGTGTCTGGACTCCAGCCACACAACTCCCCCACCCACTAGCTATCTTGGTGTGGCAAACCATGCTTAGAATTTTAATTTATAAGGAATGTAATTACGTCTTAGATGGAGTTCGCATTTTAAACAAATATATATATAATACGTTTTGCATTGTTCTCAATGTCTATGTCTCAACTTGATGGGTGGCATTCATGAACTGACAGGAGGCTACGTGAAATAACTCTAATCAGTTTAAATCACAGAGGGTCAGAGTTTAAATTAGATGCATACAAAGTGCACATTATTTTGAGTGAACTATTCGAAGAATTTAAACGAATTGAACTCATTTCTTTTAATGAGAGAACACAAAAATTGACTTTGCTTGCGTTTGAGCGTAATCATTCTACTGCTGAAGGCAAGGTGGCTGAGTGGTAAATTCCTTGGCTTCCTAACCGAGAGGTCCCATGTTCATATAGCACGGTGAAGATTAGGATTAGGAATTTCGGGATTTTCGGATGCACTGTAATCCACCCTTTTACTGGATTCTGACATTTTTGGGGGAAAGTAAAGTCAGTTGGTCGTTGTGCTGGCCACAAGACACACTCGTATACTGTAAGCCCTTGAAACTGATCTCCTTATAATTATATGATTTACCCTACACATGGAAGGTAGGCCTACTTCACTTTTAGTTCTACTGCTGAATGTCGTGACTATTATAGAAACTAAAATATGTCCTTCTACTTCAATATTAAGTTTTTCCACTTATCTTTAGCATCCTATAATTTTATTTTTCAGGGAAGACCTTGAGATAAGAACACTTCCGGTGTGACTAAGATATATTCAGGAACTCTTCCGGTATGAATAAGATTATCTATCTGGAATCGCTCATACTGGCATGACAATCACCACGTCCTAGTTTGTACCAGTATGACATAGCACGACCCTATCACGTGACAAGGATACACTATGCGTCTGTTCATAGTTTACAGCAAAAGGAAGAGATGACCTCAATGTTGTAAGTATTTTCACCAATTGAACTCTTGAAAACTTTCTGCTTCTTGCATAATGTTGTTATTTTTAAATCCGCAAAATCAGTGAAAAGAAAACGGAAGCTAAGTTGCCTCATTAATTAAATGATAATCAACAAATTTATGATTTCATTATCCTTACTTATCAAGCTCATACAAAATTTACATTACACTCGCGAGCTGGAATCCTAAGCAGATTTCTGAATACACATCCTTTTACGTGGAAGCATCAATTTAATATAGTATTATACATATTTAATTCTCTTCTTTGCTCAAGAAGAAGTAAAGGAAAGATCACTCTTTTATTTCTGCGGATAGAGTTATCCCACGAACTTTACGAGCCTTGCGTGTAGCGAAGTCATACAGTATATCATTAAAATTCTATTTCCTACATAGATCACACTCAATAGAAAGAATTAACAAATGTTTCAATCTATCTACGAGAATTGTTGAACTGAAGTAATTCTTCATTAGTTTGAGGCGCGAGAAACTTCGTTCACCAGATTCCAAAATTACAGGACCGGGGTCGGCAACCTGCGGCTCGCGAGCCACATGCGGCTCTTTGGATGTGAAGCTGCGGCTCTTTAGTTCCATACGCAAATATTATTTATTTTATAGAAACTTTTTTTTTTAAATAGTTCTGAATCGTTTAACAAGGATTAGGCACTGATTTAATCTCTCAGCCTATTGTACTCGCTTTTCACCACATCACTCCCCATTACACGTGTCGCCACTGTTGTAAGTCCGTCGGAAGCTCTCGGCCGTCGTCGGATGTTTCTATGTAGGTTTAAATTCGCTTTCGACGCAAGACGAATCGGTATCATCCCCACTCGCTTTGGTTGTGACGTATAGTTTGTTGTTTCAAGTAAATGAGTAAGAAGAGACAAGCTTTGCGTTACCACTAGAGATTGCACAAAAAGGCAAACCATTTACAGATGATGAGTATGTCAAAGACTGCTTCCTACGTGCATCTGAAGAACTGTTTTGTGATTTCAAAAACAAACCAGAAATCTTGAAAAAAAAAATCAAAGATTTGCCACTATCCGCTAAAACAGCACAAGATAGATTAGCTAAAATGTCTTCAAATGTAACATATTTGCTGGTGGATAATGTTCAACTTTCTTCTGTCCTATCACTTGCTATAGATGAGTCTTGCGAGATAAAAGACACGGCACAAGTTGCCCATTATGTCAGGTATATGTCTTTCCAAGGTTCACCGAATAATGCATCAAGAAGCGCTTTGTGCCCAAACAAATTCGGTTCATGAATCTGGTAATCAAGACTGTTAACAGCATCTTGTCAAAAGCACTCTACCATCGTCACTTTAATTCTTAAACGAAGTGGAGACTCATTATTCCGAGCTTCTTCTGTCCTAACAAGTGCGATGGCTTTCCAAAGTTTGAAACTTTTGCTTTGTGCTTGAATGAAATACATACATTTCTAAATGAAAAAGGTATTAGTCACCCTGAATTAGAGAACGACAAATATTTTCACAAATTTTACCTTATGGTTGATATAAAAGATCTGAATCTAAAACTGCTAGGAAAAGGAAAACACATGCTATGGTTTGGTAGAAGAATTGGTTTTGTTTCGAAGAAAAATTAATTCTTTTTGCAGAAGATATTCACAGCGGTCAGTTACTTCATTTTCAATGCCTAAAGTAGTATCGCGATAAAATCAGCGCAACATTTGAACAATTTACTTCAGCACAGTTATAAAAAAAAAAATCAAAGATGAATTATCTCACAGATTAGAGCAATCCAAAACCAATCTAGCATTCCTAGTAAATCCACTCAACACAAATAGTCACGAAATCCACATTGATGTATTTGAAATTAATACTGGATCTCTAGACATGCAATAGATTTAAAAAGTAAAGCTTTGTGGGGTGGAAAAGCATGTTGGAAGACTTGGATCTCCAGAAATGTATGTACGTAGCGCAACAAAAGTGGACAGCTTTCAAAGGAATGTCGCGAGTTGATTTGACGCATGAAATAATCATCTAGATGGCTACAGTGAGGTGAAGAAGTTAGCATTTGGAGTGCTGACTATCTTCGGATCGACATATTGGCGTAAGAAAGCGTTCTCTTGCATGATTATAATTAATAGTAAAGTTAAAAGCCAACTAACAAATGAAAATTTAGAGTCAACTTTGAAACTAAAAACAAGTTATGAGCCAAATGTATCCCAACTTTCTAAAACCATGCAAAGCCATGGCTCCCATTGAATTTGTTTGCTCAATTGTTTGTTATTGAAGTAGGCTTACAAGTTAGTGTTGTAAGTAAATATTAAACAGCTTTAGTTGTTACCGAAATATTAAAATAATAATTATCTAATAATGCCATATATATATAAATTATCTAATGTGGTGTGAAAAACACTACTTATGTATGAATAAATAGATTCCTTTTTAAAAAAAAATATTGTGTGAGTACCATTTAATTGGCAAGAAAAAACTTTGTGGCTCTTTAGAAACTTTGAAATTTCGTAAATTGTAATTTTTGGCTCTTCGGACTCAAAAGGTTGCCGACCCTGACCTAGAATTAGCATGGGTCCTATGAAAGTGCGGAGCCAACTGCGGTCACCTAAGGCCGGCCCTGCAAAATAGCGGCGTATGGTACGCCGCCGGTCGACTAGTATATATATATATATATTTCACTTTTTCCGAATTGAACCTATTGGCTGCCGAAAGGGGCGTGACTCGAAACTTGTAATTTTGAATTTCAAGTTTCAGAGGAGCTGAGTTGTGTTTCCTGTGTGCCTAAAGACAGCACTGAAAACTCCTCACAGAGAAGCCCAACTTCTGCATGTCCTCCAAAGAGATTTGACCAGTGCACACTTTTTCAAGAATCGATGCAAAGCTATTTAGAAGCGCGGTGGCTGAGTTGTAAAGCGCTTGGCTTCCGAACCGAGGGATTCCGGATTCGAATCCTGTTGAAGACTGTGACTACAATTTTTAATGTCGGGCTCTTACGGGCGCCTCTGAGTCCACCCAGCTCTAATGTGTACCTGACATTAGTTGTGGAGAAGTAAAGGTGGTTGGTCGTTGTGCTGGTCACATGACACCCTCGTGATCTGTGGGAAACCAAAAAAAAAAAAAAAAAACAACAGACGACAATTACATCATCTGTCCTAGATATCGCAATTTTTAAAGTGAAATTTTTTACACCTTTGTTGGACTTTAACGGATTGATGGAAATCTATAAATATATAGCTTTTTGGTGCATTTGATTTACGCAATACAGAAAAGTTAGCAAGCTATGGATTAAAAAAAAAAAAGCAGACATACACCTCGTTGTCAAATTTCTGATCTCTTTCTCATATAGCAGTAAATAATTATTTATATCTAGTTGGCGAGAGAGATAAATTGTTTATACCTTTTTGTCCATTTATTTCAAAATATCTCATAACCTTCGTTTCATTCTCTAACATTTTTCTTCAAGTTCCATTACATCATCCCCACCTTTCTCCATATTGCCCTTTTGACTCTCTATCTGCGGTTTATTCCTCAAAAAGATGTCTTTGGGATCGAAGCAAGACCCCCCCCCCCCCCCCCGAAACAAAATCTAAACAAATGGATTATTGTGGAGCCCGATTACGAAAAATCACTTTACTAAACCAGAAATGAGAAGTGAATATTTACAATAGTAGGCTTCAAAGACTGTGAAGTAATTTTGGTTGAGAGATTCTGCAGCCATTCGGTAGTCTAAGAACTAAATATCAATCTTGATTAGATTTATATTCTACGACTCAATGAAGCTAGTTCCGCAATACAATCTGTAGCCACTCTATTACAGGATGACACAAGTGGTTGAGCGGAACTAATTTCAGTGTTCGACGTTCGAAGAATATTCTCAACATCACGTTAAAGATGTCATCCGTCTTCTGTTTATATATCACAGTACAGATGTCATCAGTCTTCTGTTTATACATCACAGTACAGATGTCATCAGTCTTCTGTTTATACATCACAGTAAAGATGTCATCCGTCTTCTGTTTATACATCACAGTACAGATGTCATCAGTCTTCTGTTTATACATCAAAGTACAGATGTCATCAGTCTTCTGTTTATACATCACAGTACAGATGTCAACAGTCTTCTGTTTATACATCACAGTACAGATGTCATCAGTCTTCTGTTCATACATCACAGTACAGATGTCATCAGTCTTCTGTTTATACATCACAGTACAGATGTCATCAGTCTTCTGTTTATACATCACAGTACTGATGTCATCAGTCTTCTGTTTATACATCACAGTACAGATGTCATCAGTCTTCTGTTTATACATCACAGTACATATGTCATCAGTCTTCTGTTTATACATCACAGTAAAGATGTCATCCGTCTTTTATTTTTACATCACAGTAAAGATGTCATCCGTCTTTTATTTTTACATCACAGTAAAGATGGCATCCGTCTTTTATTCATACTACTCTCAACCACTCCTCTTGCGTCAACAGCTATTACTTAATCCCTTATTTTTCAAATCACTTTTAGTGTTGTAATACCGGTTGAAACTTTTCTAATTTCTGTTAATGATTTCTAATCCTACATTTAGTGCGGCTCTTTTAACAAAGTTTTACAGGGGAGAGGGGTTGGGTCTGATTGAAATTAGTGCAAGGTCGGGGACGCTCAAATGTGTAGTAAGTGAAAAAAAAAAAAGAATTTATCCCATTTTAAAATGTGCGGGTCCCATGGTAAACTTTTCCCACCGCTATCAATGATTGTGGTGCTGGGCTCAGTGGAATGTGATCGTTGGGCTATATTTAGTGTAACAAGTGTGACCAGTGCAACAATATGCAAATAAGACTATTGCTTAATATGTTTTTAAACTTTGACCCCCGCGAACGTAGCAGGAGACATACTGGTAAAAAAAAAGGAGGGGGGCATAATTGCGTGGCTTCAACAATTTCCCCTGAAATTTTCTGCAATCCAAGAACAATAGAAGGTTAGTTTAATTCCTAGTTCCGCGATCACCTGGAGACCAAACCCAGGTGTAAGTGATACTTTCGGACAACTAGAGGAGTCGACTGAACTTATGAGTGTGAAAGAGCGTTGACACACGAGGGTATGCGAGGGTGGCTAGTTGTAGACATTACCTCCAGGAGAGTCGACAAATGTAGGCCTTATATACTGCATTGACTTGATGTCTTTCCACCATTTAGAAATAGCCCGATCTTTCCCTAGTAGGACAAATTTGTACAAATGCTCCTTCTTCCCTAATGCTATTAGAGCATGGAATGGGTTGCCTGAGCTAGCCAGGAAAACCAGTGACTTGGCAGAATTTAAGGTATTGGTTAATATGCATGACTAAATGCATGACGCATAGGACGTAATCATCTTCTTTTTTTTTGAAGTAACGTCTGTATTATATAAGATAAGATAAGATTAGAATAGCTGAGAATAGAAACAGGCCGAGACTGCTGGTATAAAATTGTGAATGCTCCAGCATTGATGTCCATAAGCGCATTCATTCTCTCAGTTGCGGCGCAAGGCATATGCGACGTGGGCGACCGCCTTCTGCATCGCGGTCCGAAGTGGTCTTGCGCCTCAAAGGTTAGTGCCTTACTTAAATTAAGGAAGATTCTCGGTCATACGGCATCTCATAGTACTGAATTACCTTTAATCAATAGCTGAAACTTTCAAGGACATACAACCAAGCCTATTGAGCTTAAAAGGTACTTCACAGGCACTGAATACCGAGATGGACCAACAGTTGAAACTAAGACACAGGATACAATTCTTTAAGTCATTATGTAACATGTAACTTATAAAATATAATTTAATATTAGGAATATCAGATAGACTCTACACCAGCGATGTTTATTTATTTACAGTTATAAAATACATAGTGAGACATGGACTTCAGCTATCAAGTCACAGGGAGTCTTGGCTTAAGTTCTACAAGTCCTTTTCTACCTAAACAGACCAACGACCCATTTCCCAGGGTCTCTCCAGGTCCTCAATACAGTTCTCTGGTAGCACGAAGGACAGTTCATAGTCCCAGACAGTTCATAGTCCCAGACAGTTCTTAGTCCCAGACAGTTCTTAGTCCCAGACAGTTCTTAGTCCCAGGCAGTTCTTAGTCCCAGACAGTTCTTAGTCCCAGACAGTTCTTAGTCCCAGACAGTTCAGAGTCCCAGACAGTTCTTAGTCCCAGACAGTTCATAGTCCCAGACAGTTCTTAGTCCCAGACAGTTCTTAGTCCCAGACAGTTCTTAGTCCCAGACAGTTCATAGTCCCAGACAGTTCATAGTCCCAGACAGTTCAGACTCCCATAACTTGCAGATCATTTGAGCCGGATCTAAAACAGTCCTTCCTCTAACCTGCAGATCACTTCAGCCGGATCTAAAATAGTCCTTCCTCTCGAATCAATATATGGTTTATTCATAGTGTTGAATAGTGTGCTATGCGCACCAACAGTGTTGGCTCGGGGGCAGGGTTATAACAATATGTATATTTGTTTTTTTGCTTAACTAGAGATTCTAGTACAGTTAAACAAATGTCAGTTTTCTTTAGATTTTGTAACAGGCATACATCAACCGGCACAATAGAATTTTAGTTGTCACTGAAACAAGTGAAAAATATTTAACTAGCACAATACCGGGAGGGCTCGAACAAGCAAAATAAAAATTAAAAAAATACTTTGAAAAAAAAAAAGCTAATATTAAGTGTAGTTTTATCTATAAGTTTGAATCAGTCGTGTAATTAAAGTTGTACTAGATCTAGACTAACAATAATAAATCTGTGCGATTAGAAATAATTTGTTTTAGCGCAATTTCATAGTCTTAGCTTTCTAAATACGCTATGATCCTATCCTTTGTCTGGACTAGCTGGAAAGGGGAAAGGGGGGGGGGGCAGAAAGAAGGGGGTATAGCTTTTTAAATGTATGTATAGTAAAAAAAAAATTAAACAGTGAGCGACCTGAATTTGAACTCGAGGGCTAAGACCTCCTCAAGCCAACACGCTAGCCAGTGTGCCAGGGAGATGCTTATGAAAAAAAGGTTATATAGTTCTTTACAAACTTTTCTTCCTACAAACACTAAAGAGGACTAATTCAACTAATACCACCTTATCAGTCAAGTAAAATTTCTTTCCCTTGTTCTAGATACCAAACACACGATCCTTGTGTAGGCATTTAAAAGAAATAATTGCGAAAAATTTCAGCTGGATCCGAGATTGAGCATGGGAGAAATAACGTGTGCAAAGTTTTTACCAGACAGACAGGCAGACAAAAGTGAGTTGATATAAAATTTGTAAAAATGAATACAAATATTCAAAACTGTCTTCACCAAGAAGACAACAAATGGTTTAAATATGGTAGGCGTTTAAACTTTTCAGATTACACAGCAAATCCCAATACCAAATATTAACAGATCCGGAACTTTTAAGAGGGACCGACTTTTTTCATAACCATACTAAACGTTAGCCCTATGTATACGAAAACTCACATAGACCTATACATAAGAATAAGATAATAATTTTTTTCTGTATTATATCAATTAGACATCTAATGATTGGGAACTGTATAACTGCTTTACCATGAAAAAATATGTAGGTTTTTTTTTTTTAGGTTAGTTTTAATAACTGGCATTTTTCGGGGTGTAAAAACATGATCCTGTGTGATTCCCAATGTTTGTATTTCATCTAAATCTCTTTGTAAAATTTCAGTATTTTGTGTTGTTTTTATTGTTCTTTATATTATGCAATCGTCTGTAAATAATGCATCTTTTGTTTCTGAACTTGTGCATTTTGTTTTACTTAAACCTGCCTCATTTGTAATTTATGTAAATTAGAAACAGTTGTGAACCAGGGTGGCTGCCTGGTAGTGTGGTATGCGTTTTGGACTTGTCGATGGTTCCCGGGTTCATACCCTGCCTCCTGCCATCCCCCGTCGTCCATCGTGAGGTTTGGTTTGATATTTTAGGTGTTAGGCACATCGTTACAGTTTGGACTAGGAAGTAAATTATCTTCAACTCTGAATGGACATCCGAAACAAGTAAAACATTTTACCAACAAACATTTTACCAACAAACATTTTACCAACAAACATTTTGCCAACAAACATTTTACCAACAAACATTTTGCCAACAAACATTTTACCAACAAACATTTTGCCAACAAACATTTTACCAACAAACATTTTACCAACAAACATTTTGCCAACAAACATTTTGCCAACAAACATTTTACCAACAAACATTTTACCAACAAACATTTTACAAACAAACATAGACTGTTTCTTGCTATGGTTGTTGATTTAGAGCTATAAATTATCACACTTTGTTCTTTCCCTATCAGGAAATTCCTGAAATATACGCGTGTAATGAGCCAGATAGGCCAAAATATTTTAATATGTGCATTTTTAAAAAGTATTTAGCAATATTATTTATAATGGGGCAGGTTTAAAGCAAAACCAATAGTTTTTCCATGTTTTTTATGTAAAGACCTATTTTGAAACACACATAATAAACGTTTATATTTCAAATTTTGAACATAATTTTGTGCAATGTAGTCGTCTGCTAATGTAATTATTATCTTAAGATATTGCGTACGATTAATTGTCAAGTAGACCTATCTCAAAGTTGACCCCTATTGTAAAAAAACATGCTAATGTTTAAGAATGTAAATTATTGTAAATTATGTCATCTTGAAAATGCTGATAACGATATTAGGAATGTCCAATATTTTTTTGAAAATAGAAACACTTTTAGAGACTTGTTTGAAGCTAACTGAAGCAACTATCTACGGTTGTCTATTGTTTTAAATAAGTCGCCAAAGTTAACAAATATAATGGTTCATAATTTCAATTTGATTATTTTATCTGAATATAGAAATCTAGTTAAGACTAGCAGGCTTAAAGCCTTGCATAATAATAATAAAAAGTTTAATTCTAATTAGCTTACTTAGGATAAGCATTTTGGAAAATTATTGATTTTAGGGTAGAGAATTATTTAGGTTCAATTTTTAAATGGTTGTAAAATACTTATTCTAAAAAAAAATGTTGTGAATAATATTTAATATGTTAATTTTTTTTTAAGAAGAGGAAAAGAGATGTAAGTGTGTTTAATTATGTGAGTATATGTATGTAGAGTATGTGTGTAGGGCCTGTAGTGCCTTTGGATGCCCTCAGGCATCGCTCCGCCTGCCTACAAATAACGGTGTCTACCAAGCGGTGGTTCTTTAAACCCTTCTATATGGATTTTGTAAGTGACCTCCACCTGCCTCATTCTGAGGCCGCATGCAACCAGGTGCTCTCCTCTATGTCAGCTAGGGCGCCAAAGCTGGTCTTTAAAGCTTTTCCGCGGGGCACCTCTGTTACGTTGACCACCTTTTAGTTCACCAAAAAAAAAGACTGCCTTTTGCATACGATCGTCCCCCACAAGTACCCTGTCCTGCGTAACTGTCGGACCTTAAGAAGTTCCTCTATACTATCAATACCGGTGTTTGCAAGGACATCGCTGTTTGTAGTGCGGTCTAGCCACCGTATGTCCATGATGGAGAGCAAGCATCTTTGGTGAAAGCGCTCAAGTAGTCTTAGTTGCTTTCTGTATAGTGTCCATGTCTCAGATCCATATTGAAAGGTTGAGAGAACCACTGCTAGGTAGACTCCCTAGCTCTCGTGGCCGCTGTTTGTGCCAAACGCTGGAGCCAAGGAGTCAAGAGCTTTAAGAGCTATATGGATTTTGTAAGTGACCTCCACCTGTCTCATTCTGAGGCCGCATGCAACCAGGTGCTCTCCTCTATGTCAGCTAGGGCGCCAAAGCTGGTCTTTAAAGCGTTTCCGCGGGGCACCTCTGTTACGTTGACCACCTTTTAGCTCACCAAAAAAAGACTGCCTTTTGCATACGATCGTCCCCCACAAGTACCCTGCCCTGCGTAACTGTTGGACCTTAAGAAGTTCCTCTATACTATCAATACCGGTGTTTGCAAGGACATCGCTGTTTGTAGTGCGGTCTAGCCACCGTATGTCCATGATGGAGAGCAAGCATCTTTGGTGAAAGCGCTCAAGTAGTCTTAGTTGCTTTCTGTATAGTGTCCATGTCTCAGATCCATATTGAAAGGTTAAGAGAACCACTGCTAGGTAGACTTTGATTTATTGGAGTCCAGACTCTGGAGTATAAATCATATTAGAATTGTAACACAAGATTTATAGTCAATCGTCAGACAAGTAAGATCGGAGACCAACCTTCACAAGACGTATTAGGACTTATGTAGTTTAAGTTATCTATAACAATTTACTAAATCGTACTTGTTACTTATAGTGCATAATTCTGCAGCGTGTATTATTTAATTCATTTCATTATATATATGTATTGAAATTTTGTTATATAAATGGTAGGCTAAGTTAACTCCCTTGCTCTCGGGGCCGCTGTCAGTGCCAAACGCTGGAGCCAAGGAGCCAAGAGCTTTAACTCCTCTGAAGACTGACAGCTTTAACTCCTCTGAAGACTGACATCTATTAATTGTGGCATAACCTTAATTTTTTTTAGTCGCTAAGCGGCTTTCAGACGAAATTATCACGTGAGTTAATAAATGAGAGACACAAAATAGAGAATCACGTGGTGACATTTATCACCTAAACACACTCGCTGGCACGCGCGCACACACACACACACACACACACTCTCTCTCTCACTCTCTCTCTCCCACTCTCCCTCTCCCTCTGTCTCTCTCTCACTCTCTCTCTCTATCTCTCTCTCTCTCTCTCTCTCTCTCTCTCTCTCTCTCTATCTCTCTCTCTCTAGCGCTACGAACATGGACGATAGCAATATTTTGTATAATCATTATCATTAATTATTTTCTGCTGTTACTTGTTTTGTTCTGTTTTTTAAAAATTGAATATTACGACAACCTGCACGTCAGCTGACTCCAAATTTAGACTGCAGCCGCTTTAGATTGGTCTGTCGGAACTTCCATTACCCTACTTACAGATTAGCGCTATTTTTCCCGAGGTGGGGTACGCGTTCCTCAGGGGTAGACTTTGGATTGGGTACGCGTTGCACCTCATTTAATATGCTGATCTTTTTAAATACCAATTAGTTTTGTTATGTTAATAAATTAAAGTGTGTGTGGGGGGGGGGGCGAGGGGTATTTAGCATTACAAAAATTATATACATATCCATTTTTATACATAGGTCAAAAGTTAGGGAAACACTGGATTAGTGTGTCTGATATAAAGTCGCATCAAACTCTAGAGACGTCTGACAAGATCAGTGGCGTAGACATGGTTGGGGGATGGGGGAGGGAGAATTTGAAAACCCCCTTGGCCTTCAATTGTGGGGGTCCCCCAAATGAGTGTTCGAAATTATTTTTTTTTACATTAAATATTAAATTGTACTCCATCATCTGATGTCATGATGTCGAATGGCAAGTTTGTAGCTATGCCACTGGACAAGATCTCACTAAGTCACTTTTTAGGTTGTTGAGTATAGAAAAAAAAAATCTATTTTAATAATTTAGCAGACGAGAAAGCTTAGCCTCCCCCCCCCCCCGGAACACCCTTGCGAGCCATCAGACAATTGCTTAATTTGAATTTAACCTGTAGGTTAATGCAGCGTTTCCCAAACTCTATTCCGTTGAACCTTACTAGAATCATTAACTAGTTAGGCCACCACGTGAATTAATCTCTCTAGAAAACAACTTATAAGCAAAGTGTTCCGCTTAGTACTCCGAACGTGCGAAGTATTCCGTTTGAGAAAAACGTTTTGGAAACACTGGGTCACTGTAAACAATGGGTGGCACCAGGGCCGGACCTACAGGTTGCGAGGCCCTATGCAAAACGGATTGCGCGGGGCCTAATTTGCGTTGTAATAAGGATAATAAGTGAAAATTAAGATTTTATATTAGAAAATAAATTCGTCTTTGCATTTTATTTATAGTTTACTAAGTACATAATCACTGTCATAATTAACTTTACGAGCCATGTACAGTAGATAGTAGTTTTCCAACAAAAAGCCGATAAACATTCAAATCTGCCTTTTAAATTTACTATCGACTAGCAAAATATCGCTTTTTTTTTTTCGAAGAATTTGAGATAGATTTAGATTTATATTTGTATGCAAATGACTATTAAAGTAAATCAAGTACTTGAACTTCTGGTTTTGGTTAAAATTCGGCTTATTATTACATTTTTATTAAATGAAAGCTGACAAAGCCGTTTCGTTGTTGTTTTTTTTTGTATCGCTAGTAGGATTGGCGTTGTCCATAATGAATGACACCCCGAAATGACAATTTTTGTCTGTTTTAAGGAGATTTGCACCAGTTTTCGGAAGATTTTAATAATTTCAGGAGATTTTCGTGACTTTTTCTTATATTTTATAATTTCAGGAGAATTCCAGGAACCCTTCAATAATAAGTTTAAATGGTTTAATTTAATAATTTACACCTAGAATTCGCATCGCGCGGGGTCTATGAAAGTGCAGGGCCCACTGCGGCCGCATAGGTTGCAGTGGCCTAAGACCGGCCTTTGGTGGCACCACGTGATAATAAGAACACCATTACTGGAAGCGGAGATAAAAGAGGAGGGGGGAGGGAGGGTGAGGGGGGTTCTTTTCAAGGATATGAGCAGGTTAAGTAGAAAATGAAAGCATTATATGAGAATAATAAATGTCAACATTCATGACATGAAATGATTTTTTTTTAATTGCGAGGAATGGAGAAAGACCTTGGACGAACCTTGTGTGGTGCCCCAACTGTCCAACAGAATAAGGTGAAGGTGAAGGTGAAGTTGAAGGTAAAGCTGAAGGTGAAGTTGAAGGTGAAGGTGAAGTTGAAGGTGAAGTTGAAGGTGAAGGTGAAGTTGAAGGTGAAGTTGAAGGTGAAGGTAAAGGTGAAGGTGAAGTTAAAGGTGAAGTTGAAGTTGAAGGTGAAGTTGAAGGTGAAGTTGAAGGTGAAGTTGAAGGTGAAGTTGAAGGTGAAGTTGAAGGTGAAGTTGAAGTTGAAGTTGAAGGTGAAGTTAAAGGTGAAGGTGAAGTTGAAGGTGAAGTTGAAGGTTAAGTTGAAGTTGAAGGTGAAGTTGAAGGTGAAGGTGAAGAGTCCAAATCAAGCTTTTCTAGAACGTCTTTAAAAAAAAATAAATTTTGTTCCAATTTCAACGCGAAGAAACTTTCACAAAGTATTTGCGTCCATATCAGTGTTAGCTCAAACCTTGAAGCTGAATACAAAATACATACCTGTCAAGAATTTCACCTTTTTAAAATTCTGTAACTCCAATTCGAAGGATCTTAAAAATGACATTGAAAGAGCTTAATACTAGTACCGAAAGCATTTTCACAATTAGCTCCATCACTCGTATCAAACACACACACACACACACATACTTTTTCTAAATTGTTCTTTTCCTGCCAATAGCTTTTTACAAAAGCTTATATCATCTCTGTCTGTCTGGCCAAAAGTTTGCACACGTTATTTTTCTGACAACCAATTTCCGATCAAGCTGAGATTCTGCAAAATGATGTCTCTTACCTGACCACACAGGAATCAATAAAAAAAAGTAACCAATTAGTTAATTTACTATTGATAATTAATTATTTTGTTTGGTAATCTCCAATAATGGAAAAAATTGTACTTGACTGTAGTAAGTGGTATAAGCTGAATTAGCCCCCTTTATAGATCGCTGCTCTAAATTGTAACAAACAATATACAACTTTATAATATTCTGTAGTCAAAAGCACTTCACAAGCAAAGTGGTTAGTACGTCAGCCCGAGGACCTTTTTTTTTTATAAATGCTTTTTAAAACTTATTTCGATAAAATCCACCCAGATATCCCTTTCTCTACCCCCCACCTCCCCCCCTTACATTTTCCCAAGTGGTCCAGATAAGTGATAAGTTCATAGCGTATTGAGAAAGGTAAAAGCATGAGATAGCTCTAAACAAAAACAATTGGTAAAAATATTATTGGTTTAGCTCTATTACGAATTGAACTATATGGCTGATCCAAACTAATTGATGCATTTACACTTCGTACAAACTTTTTTTTAAAAAGTATTTTGTATGTTTTTTTTTCTATACCAGTGATAGCCTAGTCGCATAGTGCATCTAGATCTATTTAGCAACCTTGACCCTTCGCAGCAATAGCTTTGAATCGATGCATATTATTAACTTTGTGTTATTACATGACATGAACAAAAAGTGTTAAATTTTATTTTTTTTTGGTAAGATTCAATTTTTTTCCCCCTTGTTCAACTCCCAACAGCGCCATGTTTTATTGCCAACATTAGGTGTATCACATTTACCGTTATTAAACCAAGTGCTGTCATAATTGACTTGAGATAATAATCCCTGTTGACTTGGGCAACGGAAATCCAATATGGCGGTGTTCCTGCACACGTGACCTTGATGCCGGGCAGACGTTATTCATCCAGTCGTCACACCGAGGAAACCGGAGACCCTCCAATGACGATCCGGACAACCGAGGACGGTGCCGAGGTCTCGTATCTCCCTTTGTTTTGGTTCCTGTGCAAAGAGTCATGCGACACCCTCGTATCAGTCTAAACAATACCTGGGACTAATCTAAAAATTGATAAGTCTATGCTTACATTGGGGTTCTAGAGAGGCCTCCCGCTAACCACCCGGCCACTTATCCTAAATCTGTGGTTATAACCACGGGCTAAGGCGAAGGACACGCACGCACAGTTAACGAACAGACACAAAGCAAGGTATAATTATTGTATACTATACAGTATATATAGGTAGATCTAAATAATGAAGACTTACATGTTCAACCTTATAGTTAAACTGAAGTAGACACATGACAAACGCTCTCTGCATGGGTTCATTCAGCTGTCATTCATAATGGACTTTTGTTACACCTAAGAACGAAACTTTTTTTTTATTCGATCTAATTATTCAGATCTTATTTCACCCATAAATATGTTATAAAATAATGTTCAAAAACCATTCCAACCCTCCCTTTTTATTGAGTACTTTATCTTATCAAATCGTAGAAAACGTGTAGTATCTGTTCTTATCAGCTTAATAATAATTATACCAGTGATGCCCAAACTACGGCCCGCGGGCCAGATCCGGCCCGCGAAGTGGTTCAGACCTGCCCGCCAAAACATTGGCACAGAAGATAGGAAATAGAAAAAAAAAATTAAAAAGGTTGAAAAATTTATTTTCTATGTTAGCATTCACTTTTTCTTTGATGGATTTCACTCTTATTTTTCTTCTTGTAGAATCAACAGTTGTTTTAGAGTCTTGGATAGTTCCGCGGCTGTCTTGAGCTAGCCATGTCCATGACATCTCATGTGTAGAATACAGCGCATCTTTTCTGCATCATTTTGATTCGTGTTCTTCTGACACCAACATGATTGGTGCCGTTCCATGTAACATTTGTTCGTTATTGTAATGGGATGGTCGAAGAAACGAAATTGGAAGTTGAAACTTTCATGAAAAGTGGACAGATCTTTTTTTGTGGAACATAATAAGTCAATATGTTTGATCTGTACAGTAATATTTTTAAGTAACATAACATAAAATGCATTCTAAAACAAACCATTACAAAAATATTGAGGCATTGTTGTCTTGAGCCGCAAAGAAAAGATCGGAAAGTTACGTCAAAAGTTGAGTAGAGTTTTGCGATTGGCTAAAATATTGACCAAGAAATCAAGAAATGAGTCGGCTGTAACAGAGGCTACAGAGTTGATCACATTTGAAGAAGAGAAATGAAGCATACAAAAGTGATTGCTGGCAGAGATTGAATAAATTCGTCCAGAAAAAAACAAAAGTTGTAGCTTTCAGCTTTTCTGCCATGAAAAGTGCAAAATGAATGAAAGATGTTAGTGAAAATCCAAATTCAAAACTAAATGACAGAGCAGCAGATTTCGAAATCATTTCTATTGCCGCTGAGGAACTAGCAAAGGAGGGAGACATGAGAGGAATGTATATGAAAATTAAAGATGAAAAGAACGGATTTCAAGCTAGATCACACATGTGTGAGAACAAAGATGGTCAGCTTATTACAGAAAACAGCAGGGTCATTGAGAGATGGGCTGAATACTTTGAGGAGATCCTAAATACCACTGAAGATGGAGACAATGGAGAATATGAACTGCCGCATGGGGGACCAGATCCCTTAGTGAACCCTCCAACACTCATTGAAACATCAGAAATAATTAGGACCATGAAGAATCACAAAGCACCAGGAGAGGACCAAATCACAGCAGAACTAATTAAATATGGAGGGAAAGACTTACATTCCCAAATACACAGACTAATATCAAGAATTTGAGAAGAAGAAGTAATACCAACAGAATGGGAAACGGCTCTTATAACCCCAATACACAAAAAAGGATCCAAGTTAAAGTGCTGTAATTACAGAGGAATCTCTCTACTAAATGTGACTTATAAGATACTGTCTAGGCTTATAACTAAGAGACTTGGAAAATATTCAGAAGAAATCTTAGGTGACTACCAATGTGGTTTCAGACCCAACAAATCCACAACCGACCACATCTTCACACTAAGATGTATACTAGAAAAATGCCATGAATACAACATACCAATCCACCAACTCTTTATAAACTATAAAATGGCTTATGACAGTATCAGAAGGAAATACCTATATGACACACTACAGGATTTTGGAATACCCAATAAGCTGACAAGACTTATACATATGACATTAAACAACTCAAAAAGCAAAGTCATAATACAAGGAGAACACTCACGGGAATTTAGGATTAAACGAGGATTAAGACAAGGAGACGCACTTTCCTGCATGCTTTTCAATTTAACACTGGAGAGAGTTATAAGAAATATACACATAAACACAAGGGGAACTATTACTAACTACTTCAGGAGAGAAAACATGGGTCCACAACCAACAGGGACGATATACAGCCAACCTCTACAATACCTTGCTTATGCCGATGACATTGCCTTATTGGGTAAAGAAACCTCTGACATCGCTAGAGCCTTCATACAACTAGAAGAAGCATCTCGACCAGCAGGACTTGAGGTCAATGACAGTAAAACCAAGTACATCACAATGACAAGAGACAATCAAACAGAGGGACAAAATATCAAAATCAAAGACCACGAATTTGAAAACGTCCAAACTTTCAAATATCTAGGAAGTACTATTAATTTCAAAAATGACCTACTAACAGAAATAAAGGAAAGAATAGCAGCAGGCAACAGGGCATTTTATAGCACCCACCATCTACTTAAGAGCAAAATGATTTCAAGTAAAACCAAGAAAATAATATACAAAACTATAATAAGACCAGCAGCAATGTATGGAAGTGAGACCTGGACATCGACAAAGACATCTGAAAATTTACTTAACACTTGGGAAAGAAAAATCCTTAGGAAAATCTATGGTGCCATACAGGATGAAACAGGGTGGTGGACACGCACTAACCAAGAGTTATATCAATTATATGAAGACCCACCAATAGTGAACGAAATAAAAAAGAACCGACTACGTTGGGCAGGTCACCTTGAAAGAATGTCAGACAACAGAGGGGCGAAAATCGTATACAGGCAAAAACCAAAAGGCAGGCGACCCAAAGGCAGACCCCGAATGCGATGGATAGATGACGTGGAAGCAGATCTGAAGCAGCTTGGGGTTAGGGCGTGGAGACGAAAGGCCCAGGAGAGATCTGAATGGAAGGATGTGTTAAAGCAGGCCAGAGCCCTCCATGGGCTGTAGCGCCACTGGGATGGATGGGATGGATTCTATTGCCGCTGAGGAGTGACACCAACTGGAACTGATTGACTTACAAAGCCAGACTTCCCTGCTTGAGAAATTTCGTCAATGCAAACAATAGATTTCTACGCCCTGTTGTCCTCATGAACCTTGCACATTTCTGAAATTCTGGGTATGATCACAATGTTTACAAGAACTTAATTTAGTGGAAAACTTTCAGTTACAAGACGCCTGAAACCATTGTTACATATAATGACTTATGGGTGTAAGTAGATCTACAAGCATACATGGGATTGTGATAAAACTATTTAAAATGTTTTAGTCTCTATTTCTTTTTTTTTATATCTTTCGTTAATGTGGCCCGCGACACGAGTGTCGGAAATTAAAATGGCCCGCAGGCCATATAAGGTTGGGCACCACTGGTTTATACTGTCCCAAAAATATGTCACGAAAACTCACTATCGACAAATTCATGAGTACTTAAATTTTATGAGTCACATATTACCTTAAAAGAAAGTACTTCATATTATTTATGGACGTTTCTAGAAGATTCCAGACTAGTAAAGCTAATACTCGATACAGTTCTACTCTTATAGCTAAAACAAACTTGAACTATTATTTACAACAAAACTATTTATCTTTTATACTTGTTTTAATAACGCACAATTTAAACTTTAATTTAAAAAAAAAATTTAAAGTTTTTTTTTAAATTCCGTAGAATTCAATAACAAAGGCGTAGTGATCAAAACGTACTTCCGGGGCAAGGAACTTTATTGGCGCTCCTCCCCACAATTTCCATTAACATCACATAGAAATATAGGCTGAGGGTGGCGCCCAGGGCATCGAGCCCCCCTTGCTTCCCCCCCCCCTCCCATTACGCCTCTGAACAATAGCAGTGCCCTTGTGCGAAAAAAAAAGTAATTAATAATCACCACTCTAAATGATTCAGCAATATTCCGCAGTATTAATTGACCATGCCACAAACGCACTGTCGAGGCCAAGCTTCGACTTGCCTTGCCAGAATGTAGATATGTATAAGGCCTTAACCTATTTTGATTAACACTTCATATATTACATGTCAGTGTCAAATATGAATTTACGAAAATTCCAGAAAGAAATATATGTAGATAGTGAAATAATACATCTTTGGCTTAAAACCAACACTATTCCTAATAAACTCAGTCGGTCAATTTTTTTAGGGGCCCCGAGAAAGTGGGGGCCCTAAATTGCAGTTTGTGTACGTAAAAACTTGAACTGAACAGTGCTCGTGCTGCGGGGAGGAAGAGGAAACGGTATCTCACATTCTTTTCGACTGCCCCAGACTTGCTGATGTCTATCTCGACCAGGTTTTTGTTTGACCTGTAGGGTGACATAAGTACATTACCCACAACAACAGCGTTTCTGTCTAAGGCAGGGGTTCTCAACCTGTGTGTCGCGACCTCTTGGGGGGTCGATTGACGATTTGCCAGGGGGCGCCAATGACCATCGAAAAAATGGATTGTTTTGTCTATTCTTCTATAGCTGTATATGTGAGCAAGGGAGGGGGGTGGTGTTGCGGCATAGTGGGGGATTGTAAAAAGGGGTCACCGAGCTTAAAGGGTTGAGAACCGCTGGTCTAAGGGCTTTTGCAAGAGAGGATTTGAACCTCTCAAGCATTGAGATAGAATTAGCTGATAAAAACATCCAAAGTGCAAACAAGCATTTGGATATAATCACAGTAATTAAATTAATTAATTATTAGAGAAGCAAACATATACATAGTCTGAATGAAACTGGTTATTACATTTTAGACAATATTGTTAAACCTTACGTGGAGGCGCGGTGGCTGAGCGGTAAAGCTCTTGGCTTCCGAACAGGGGTCCGGGGTTCGAATCCTGGTGAAGACTGGGATTTTAAATTTCGGGATCTTCTAGCGCCTCTGAGTCTATTCAGCTCTAATGGGTAAGTAAAGGAGTCGTTGTGCTGGCCACATGACACCCTCGTTAACCGTAGGCCACATAATCAGATGACCTTTAAATCATCTGCCCTAATGACCTCAAGATCTGAAAAGGGAACTTTTTTTTTTACATCAACAACAGCAATAAGAGTTAAACATCGACAACAGCAATAAGAGTTAAACATCAACAACAGCAATAAGAGTTAAACATCAACAACAGCAATAAGAGTTAAGCATCAACAACAGCAATAAGAGTTAAACATCAACAACAGCAATAAGAGTTAAGCATCAACAACAGCAATAAGAGTTAAACATCAACAACAGCAATAAGAGTTAAACATCAACAACAGCAATATGAGTTAAGCATCAACAACAGCAATAAGAGTTAAACATCAACAACAGCAATAAGAGTTAAACATCAACAACAGCAATATGAGTTAAACATCAACAACAGCAATAAGAGTTAAACAGCAACAAGAGTTAAACATCAACAACAGCAATATGAGTTAAACATCAATTTTTTTTTTGTCGCCCAAAGTCTTCAGACTATAACTCTAGATCTACTTTGTCTCCGTCATGTCTTGAACATAGACGCTCCTTCCGAAATATAGATCGTCACGTCCTAGGCCTCAAGTAGGCCTACAAGCTGGTGTCGGTGCGAACTTTATTTTTTTTCTAGCACCGATTCTTTTGTGTTCTAAATATTGGAACGCACCTTGGTTACTATATTGCTTTTTGTTTGTTGAGCCCGTTTCACTATGATGGATTTTTTTTTGGGGGGGGGGGGAGGCTCTGTGTCGCCTCCTTGTATTGTTTTTCTACCCCTATTTTGGGTGGATTTTGAGGCTATAGCTATAAGCTACAGCTAGCTTTGGGTTGTGCTGGAGTTAACTTGGGCCTGTGCTAAAGCTAGCTTGGGTTAGGGTTATACCGTGGAACGCTTTGCTTTCAACGGTCAGATGCATGTTGTAAACCAGTATCGTGATTGACTAGTGAAACCTCAAGGTGCGGATTAGTGATACTTATCTTTGTTATTTTGTATCAACAGGTGTCTTGATTCTATTAGGTCAACTGTAACTGTATTAGTTACTAATATGTGGCTATATCGAATTTTTAAAATTATTTTATCAATTTAATATCTTTTTAAGATCAACTTACACTTTGTATACAATTTCAAAACAATTAAACATGTAGCGTAGCCAGGATTCAAATTTTTTGTGTTCTTTTTTGTTACAATGGTATATATAAGGATATGACATAAATTATTACATTAAAAGTAGTATATGTACTTTCAGAATTATCAAGTCATTTTGGTGATAGGCTCTTAGCATATTTCGTATTGTTAGAATGTTAGTGGACCAGGGCAAACGAGGCATGGCATAAAAGCGCAACCGGGAGACAGCATCATGCATCTGGTTTTCGAAATCAGAATCTATTTAACTTTATTCTGATAGTCTGCCAATAGATTCTAAACTTAACTTTGTCCAGCATGAGTAAAAGCATAGGACAGGAACTATTTTTTTACCTCGCACTCAGCTCCAATAAATCCACCAACACGGTCACTTCATGAACACATGATTTTTATTCCAATATGAACTAGTTGAATATGCTCAGTAACACAATATAAAAATGTGTAACCGTGAGACAGCATCATGCAAGCGGGTTTTGAAATCAGGATCTTCAGGGCGTTGAAACAAGAATCTTACGGGCCAGGAATGTAATGGCCAGGAGTCTTACGGGCCAGGGATCTTACGGCCGGGCCAGGAATTTTATGGCCAGGAGTCTTACGGGCCAGGGATCTTACGGCCGGGCCAGGAATCTTATGGCCAGGAGTCTTACGGGCCAGGGATCTTACGGCCGGGCCAGGAATCTAATGGCCAGGAGTCTTAAGGGCCAGGGATCTTACTTCCGGGCCAGGAATCTAATGGCCAGGAGTCTTACGGGCCAGGGATCTTACGGCCGGGCCAGGAATCTTATGGCCAGGAGCCTTACGGGCCAGGGATCTTACGGCCTGGCCAGGAATCTAATGTACCGCTGAAAACGAGTGCCGCTACGACCAGGACCGAAGCGACTTGGCTACTCGGGTGTAATTATGTCACAGTCAGGTCGCTACTGGCGAGACAACGCTAGTCAATGAGACAAGTTGCACGCCAAGTCTACACCCAGTGGCTGTCATGATGTAGTAACAGATATCCGCTGGAGATGTGCAGAGATATAGGTCGTGAAACACCAACAGATAGGATATCTGCATTGATATGTCTGTTTTGGGCACACCTGTATGTAATTCTATCTGCCGGGTTAAGAAGATATCTCTACAGATATCCACAAAGTTGTACATCATTACTATAAAGTATAAATGGGTTTTTCATTTCTCTCTGTTTCTCTATCTCTCTGTCTCTCTCTCAGACTCTCTGTATCTGTTTCTCTGTTTCTCTCTTTGTGTCTGACTCTGTCTCTCCCCTCTCTTTCTCTATGATCCATCTTCCCCTCTTCCTCGTCTGTTTTTTCTCTCTTTACCTCTTTGCGTCTCTCTCTCTCTCTCTGTTTCACTCTCACTATCTCTGTCTCTACTTCCTCTCTCTCTGTGCGTTTCTCTCGCTATCTGTCTGTGTGTGTCTCTCTCTCCGTTTCTTTATTTCTCTCCCCCTCTCGTTATATAAATATATATATATATATATATATATATATATATATATATATATATATATATATATATATATATATATATATATATTATTTAATGTATCAAGGCTGCGGGCAAAAACCAAGGTTAGGAAGCTACTCGTCAGGGAACTCCTGTATGCTGATGATGCAGCTATTGTGGCTGATTCTGATATTCAGCTACAGTCCATGGTTGACAAACTATCTGCTGCTTGCCAGAAGTTCGGCTTAAACATCAGTCAAAGCAAGACTAAGATACTTGTCCAAAACACAAACACTGCACCTCAAGTAAGCATTAATGGCCAACCACTAGAAATTGTTGATCACTTTTGTTACCTTGGCTCCATCATATCCAACAACACTCTACTGGATAAAGACATAAACAACAGGATAGCCAAGGCAATGGCCACCATGTCACGGTTGCAGAAAAGAGTCTGGGACAACATATTGCTGACTAGCAGTACTAAAGCCCTAGTCTACCGGACCTGTGTGATGAGCACCTTGCTGTACGGAAGTGAAACATGGTCAACCTACTCATGGCAGGAAAAAAAGCTGAATGTCTTCCACCTCCGATGCCTAAGGCGGATCTTTAAAATAAGGTGGCAAGATAAGATAACAAATGAGGAAGTGCTACATAGAGCAGGATGCCAGGACATCCGCTCTGTTATCAGCAGCAGACGCCTTGGCTGGCTTGGCCACGTTCGTAGAATGCCAGTAGGTCGACTTCCACAGGACATCCTGTATGGCGATCTAATTGAAGGCAGGAGAGCCGCTGGTCGCCCACTTTTACGTTATACGGATGTATGCAAACGCGACATGAAGCTCTTCAAAATCGACACTGGCAACTGGGAAGAGGTGGCACTGGACAGATCCACATGGAGAGAGAGCATAAAGGAAGGGTCACAGATTGCAGATGTCATACACAACAGAAGCAGAAAGAAGGGTGAAAATGCAATGGCGCCTAGTGATTTTATATGCCCAACCTGTGATGGCAGCTGTGTATCAAGGATTGGCCTCTTTAGTCACACAAGAAGTTGCAAAGGGAAAAGATCGTCTCACGAGACGTAAAATGCCACAGCTATATATATTAATATGAGGTGGCAGTGGCGTACTGAGGGGAGAACATAGGAGGCACCCATCAAATTAACAATTTTATTTTCCCTTGTTGGTTGGTCTTATTACGCTGAGCCTTGTGTTGGGGGGGGGGGGGTTAGTGTTGTCGATACTGCTAAAAAAAAACATCCACCTCCTAGAAGCTATTTGACTTTATTATGATCGTCTGCCAATAGATTCTAAAATTAACTTTGTCCTGCATGAGTAACAGCATAGAATAGGAACTTTTTTGCTACCTCGCACTCAGCTTCAATAAATCCACCAACACGGTCACTTCATGAACACATGATTTTTATTCCAAAATGAACTAGTTGAATATGTTCAGTAACACAGGATTAGAATACAGAAATCTAGTTTTAATGTGACATTTTTAAAGAGGTTACTATAACTTCTAGTATACAACCATTATTAGGAGACCTTCGTATTATACAACTTAAAATATGATCCCGGACTTTGAAACACAAAAAACAAACAAACAAAAAATTCTCTCAATGTTAAAATGAAGTCATACTCCAACATTAACCCCCTACAAACTACAAAATCATGTTTTCTCAACCTCCGGTCACATGATCATGATTCATAAAACCGTTGACTCATTTATTTACCTCGCATGAACTATTCGCAGTGGCGTGCCGATGGGAGGACATAGGAGGCACCGAAATGGGCATCAATTTAACAATTTAATTTGTTTTGCCACAAAGCACAAGTACTACAAAGGCAGTCAAAATAAAAAAAAAAAAAAAAAAAAAAATAATAACAAACTACACATAATCGAGATAAAAACAAATGAAAAATAATAATGAAAGTAGTAATATAAATTATAATTATAACAATAATAATGAATAACAATACTGCAAAACAGATGACGCGATTCAAAGCACAAAATAAACCATTACATATTTCTGTCGTTACGTTGGTTATCGTCCTTGACATTTTATGTAATAAAAACATATTTCTTACTGGTGACTTTTTATGCAAATATTGATCACGTGACTATTTAAGGGGAGGGGGGTTGGCGCCGGTATGTCTTGTTTTCCCGAACCCCATGGCACCCTCGAGACGCCATTGACTTTTCATACTCAAAAAATGAATGATCTGGTTTACTCTATAATGTGATGTTACTGTATCCGTTTGGGACCCCTCAACTCAAGAAAACATTTAGAGACTGGAACAGACACAAAATAGAGCAATGAGATTCATAACAAACGAATATTCACATTTGACTAGAGTAACACCTTTAGTAAAATTACTAAATTTAGAAAGCCTTCAGGGCAGAAGGCTCAAAAGTAAAGTAGCAATCATACATAAAACACTGAACCATAATCTTCAAATAAAAAACACAATTTAATAAAATACTCTGAAAGACACAAAGATAAAGGCACATTCCTCGTCCCATATGCTAGGACAAATCTGTACAAATACTCCTTCTTCCCTAGTGCTATTAGAGCATGGAATGGGTTGCCTGAGCTAGCCAGGAAAACCAGTGACTTGGCGGAGTTTAGGTCATTGGTTGGTATGCATGACTAGATGCATGACGCGTGGGACGTAATCATCTTCTTTTTTAAAGTAACGTCTGTATTATATAAGATAAGGTAAGTGTTACGTTAAACTCTCACTTCCTCCTTATAGTGAGACAGTCAGTGTAAGAGAAATTTTTTATTTATTATTTTTTCCAAGAAAAGAAAGATGTGGCAATCTGTCCTTGACCCTGTTTGTGCTGTAACGGTAACTTCAAAGAAAAACTCTTAGTCTGCACAATTTGAGTACACAATCTTGATGCACACAGCCGCAGAGGAGACGTTCTCGTTCTTAGAAGGAGCGTCACTGAGTGGGTTTACAGCCAACACTTTGAATTATAAGCCGCTGGAGGACCACGTCAAGTCTGGATTGATGAAGCCAATGCTACTTTCAGTGACTGTAACGTACACATTGTTACCATACTATAACCCTTGAGCACTAGTATTTCTGATTAAGAGTTTTAGAATGAGTAATTTATATGAAGTTTTTAGTTTATGTATTGCAGATGAAATATTTTAAAATAAATACTTTAGATTAAGTACTATGGACTACGTAATCTAGAATAAGTAAAAGTTTAAATAGTTCCCCTTTCAGACCTTGCGATCTACGGGGCTGATGATGTAACGGTCATCCGTTTCTGTGGCCCACAGTTAACGAAGATGTCATGTGGCCAGCGCAACGAGTAAACCGCCTTTACTTTTCTCAAAGTAATGTCAGCTACCCATTAGAGCTGAGATACTGAAATTCAAAATCCCAGTCTTCACTAGGATTCGAACCCGGAACCCTTCGGTTTTATTGATCATACCCTTGCCACTAAGATTAAATAATCTAGATTAAGTTTTTATAAAAAGGATTTTATACTAGGTCTCTGAAATAAAAATCATTATCAATAATAAAATTTATTTTCTTTGTTATTTTTAGTTCAAAAAGATGTAAACATTTCATTCTAAAGATTTGGAATTTAAAAAATCATATCAAAGTCCTATTGAGATACTTAAGTAGGTCATTACGTTATAGCTGTATGATAAAAGTCATTCAACATAAATATAAGTTATCCTGCTTGGCAAGATAAAAGCGAAATGATGTGTCGTCTGCTAGACCATCGTCTGCTACAAATTTACGTTGTACACAGGGGGTGTTTGTTTAAAAATAATGAATTCACTATTCCTAGCTTCATGAAGCGTATAGTAAATAAAGTAGTTCCACTTTCAGACCATGGGATCAATTAATAATAATAATAATAATAATAATAATAATAATAATCTTTATTATCCCCTGAGATTATTATTATTTGACGTATAATAGTTAAAAATAGTTGATTTAATTGCAATGTTGGTGAAATGAGCTATTGATAGACTGAAGGTAGACTATTGGTTCTGCTAGACAACAGACGGTTAGAGCATTATGGACAATGCGACGCCACTGCCGGAGGATAAGTGGGTGTAAATAGGTCAGTGTCGTCCCTGAAGTTTGACAATAGACGAATGGATAAGAGCTAAACTTTGCGGTAGGAGTGTTACCTATTGTTCACGGTCACGGGATGGGACGCTCCTATTCAGGGCCGGTCCTACAGATTGCGGGGCCCTATGCGAAACGGATTGCGCGGGGCCCAGTCTGGGAAGGGATAAGAGTAATAAGTGAACATTAGGTTTTTGTATTAGAAAATAGATTTGTCTTTGCATTTTATTCCTACTTTACCAAGTACTAAATCAATGTCAAATTAACTTAACGAGCTATCTACAGTAGTTTTCCAACAAAAAGCCGATAAACATTCAGATCTACTTTTAAGATTTACTATCTAGCTTACTAGCCAGTGACTATTAAAGTAAATTAAGTATTTGAACTTATTGTTTTGATTGAAATTCGTATTATTATTACTTTTTATTAAATGAAAGCTGACATTGCCGTATTTTATTAAATTCGTGAATAGGATTGGCGTATATTTTGCAATTTCAGGAGAATTCCAGGAACCCTTGCATAATAAGTTTAAAATGGTATAATTTAATAATTTCTAGTGGTTGGCCATTAATGCTTACTTGAGGTGCAGTGTTTGTGTTTTGGACAAGTATCTTAGTCTTGCTTTGACTGATGTTTAAGCCGAACTTCTGGCAAGCAGCAGATAGTTTGTCAACCATGGACTGTAGCTGAATATCAGAATCAGCCACAATAGCTGCATCATCAGCATACAGGAGTTCCCTGACGAGTAGCTTCCTAACCTTGGTTTTTGCCCGCAGCCTTGATACATTAAATAGTTTTCCAGAGGATCTTGTATGGAGAAACACACCTTCGTTTATGTCGCTGTACGCATAGTGCAGTAGACAGGAGAAGAATATGCCAAACAGAGTAGGTGCGAGCACACATCCCTGCTTGACACCACTGCAAACCTCAAAAGGTGCTGATTGGGCTCCATTGAATTTGACAGTACTTTTAGTTTCCTCGTGAAAACACTCAATTAACTTCAGTAGTTTGGGAGGGCAACATATTTTCCTCAGGAGTTTGAAAAGGCCACTTCTGCTGACCATGTCAAAAGCTTTAGTCAGATCAACAAAACAATGTAAAGGGGTCTGTCTCTCTCTCTGAATTTCTCCTGCAGTAGTCGTAGAGAAGATATCATGTCTATAGTGGAGTCTATAGTAAGCTTTAATGGCCAACCACTAGAAATTGTTGATCACTTTTGTTACCTCGGCTCCATCATATCCAACAACACTCTACTGGATAAAGACATAAACAACAGGATAGCCAAGGCAATGGCCACCATGTCACGGTTGCAGAAAAGAGTCTGGGACAACATATTGCTGACTAGGAGTACTAAAGCCCTAGTCTACCGGACCTGTGTGATGAGCACCTTGCTGTACGGAAGTGAAACATGGTCAACCTACTCATGGCAGGAAAAAAAGCTGAATGTCTTTCACCTCCGATGCCTAAGGCGGATCTTTAAAATAAGGTGGCAAGATAAGATAACCAATGAGGAGGTGCTACATAGAGCAGGATGCCAGGACATCCGCTCTGTTATCAGCAGCAGACGCCTTGGCTGGCTTGGCCACGTTCGTAGAATGCCAGTAGGTCGACTTCCACAGGACATCCTGTATGGCGATCTAATAGAAGGCAGGAGAGCCGCTGGTCGCCCACTCTTACGTTATACGGATGTATGCAAACGCGACATGAAGCTCTTCAAAATCGACACTGGCAACTGGGAAGAGGTGGCACTGGACAGATCCACATGGAGAGAGAGCATAAAGGAAGGGTCACAGATTGCAGATGTCATACACAACAGAAGCAGAAAGAAGGGTGAAAATGCAACGGCGCCTGGTGATTATATATGCCCAACCTGCGATCGCAGCTGTGTATCAAGGGCCTCTTTAGTCACACAAGGAGTTGCAAAGGGAAAAGATCGTCTCTCGAGACGTAAAATGCCACATAATTTAATAATTTACACCTAGATTTCGCGCTGGGCCTAGGGAAGTGCGGGGCCCACTGCGGCCGAATAGGTTGCAGTGGCCTAAAACCGGTCCTGCTCCTATTTATGCATTCCGAAACAAAAAACCCCATTACATTCAAAAGTCTTTGTCCATTCTGCCGGAGGCGAATGTCACTGAGAATGTTGGACTAACGAAAACGACTTAGTGGTCAAGTAAAGTGTGAGAGTACTGTCTGGGACATCTGCTTTGAAGAGACGTCTGTATTTTTTACGATAAGGTAAACAATTTTAAGGTTACAGTAATTTATTATTAATGAGACACTATATATATATACAGTTCTTTTTTGTAAAAAAAAATAATAGATGCGGTACTCAGTGATGGATTGCCCATCTTTTAAATACTAATAAATTAATAATAAACGTTAAAATACAAGAAAAGTAATAATATAATCGTAACATCCATATGTATATATGGCATGTAATTTCTAGAAGCGTACGATTTCTGAACAAATTAGTCTGTCTGTGCCTGGGCGTTTGGTCTATGCTTAAGGCTGGTGTCTCAATGGTCCAGAGTTTCTACCCTGGCTGTGACGTCCTGCAGGAGATGTGACCTAGAATGTAACCATCTTCAATGCGGAAGAATATCCAAAAGTTATTTTTAAAAATATTGGGGTTAAAAAAATGTCAAATTTTATTCGTAACAGACTATTAGAACAATATCCAGTCAATAATTTCTAAAAAGAAAAATTGTACTTAGCCATGAAATCAGCCATGAAGTTAGCCTTGAAATTAGCCATGACTTTTTGGCCTCGTAAATTTACTTTAAATAACTTTCTAGCATGGCACATCCTATCCCATTTACAGAGATTTTTCAATTCTCTCTCGGTTTCTCTGTCTCTATTTCTCGGTTACTCTCTTTCTGTCTTCCGCTGTCTCTCTTTCTCTCTGAATCTCTCTTTTCCTCTTTTGTCTCTCTCTCTCTCTGTCTCCCTGTTTCTCTTTTACTGTCCCTCTCTGTCTCTCCCCCTCTCTCTTTCCGTTTCTCTCGCTATCTCTTTGTCTTTGTGTGTGTGTGTGTCTCTCCGTTTCTTTCTCTCTCCGTTTCTTTTCTCTCTCTCTCTCTCTCTCTCTCTCTCTCTCTCTCTCTCCCTCGTTATATGTGTGAGAGGGGGGAGCGTTGTCGATGCTGCTAATGAATAAATGAGAGAGTAGATTTCAAATCTCTAAAAAGTTTTACATTAGATCAGTGTTTCCCAAACTGTGATCTGTGGAACACTCGTGTTTCGTGAGGCCTGAATAGGAGTTGCATGAACTACTGGAACAATTAACTAGTAGGCCACCACGTGAAATTAACCTCTCTAAACAAAAATGAGCAAAGTGTTCCGCTAAATACTCAGAATGTACGTTTTGTTATGGAAAAAGTTGGGGAACCGCTGGACTAGATGAACATACTGTCATGTGTCAGACGTAGTCCTCTCTCTTTGCCGAACGAGAGTTCGTGAATCTTAGGAGCAGCAAAAAGCAGCAGGTGTACATCTTAGCTTAATGGACCGCAGGAGCTGACGCAGAGTAAACCAAGCCGGGGGGAGGGGGGGGGGGAAGCAGGGTTGGAAACAAAGTACGTGGCTAACTGAAAGATGCGAAGAGTTTATGAATAACAGACAATGATAGGGGAGGGGGAGGCAATCAAGGATGAAGAGGGAGATTATGATAAATATCTGAACCCGAAACCTTTCCATTAGCAGTCGTACTCTCTAATGCACTACCACCCGCAGAGATTTGTATTCGCCCTGATTATTTGATTTGGGGGCGCCAAAAAAATGCACGTCGTCTCCCCTACTGCCACTTGACGCTTTTAATTGTTACATAATCCTAGACTGCACGCATCGATGTAGCAAGTAATCTTCTATTTGTTAAGTTGTTTTTTACTTCCAAGGCGGTGGGTCACGAGTAATATCGCAAACATTCATGGCATAATGCATTGCCTACTAAATATACACGTACCTAGAGTCCTGGGCCTAATATATTGCTGGTATTACTAGATCTATAAAATGATGTTTCATTGCTATAGACCAGTGGTCTTCAACCTTTTTTGGCCTACCGCCCCCTTTTCGAATTTTTTCTTTAAAAAAATCAGCCAGCGCCCCCCTCTAAGAAAAACTGTTATAAAGAAGCGCAAAAAGGCAAATTTTAACAAAATATCATCTATCTATTAATTTTTATGCTGTCAATAACACTTATCCGCTTGAGAGACGACCGCATGCCAAAGGCGATTGTTGTGAACTCATTGGCCTATGACTGACGAGCTTTGAGGTGCCCCTCTCCCCCGTGAGCGCTATAAAGATTTATTCAGGCGCCATTTCGCTCTCACTGGCATAGAGGAAAGTAGCTGGCAGCATTCTCTGGCAGCAGATAGCCTCTGAGAGAAACAGTTCGAGAGCTCTTACAAAAACTGCTGAACAAACATTTGATTCTCAAAGAAAAGCCAGCATACAGCGGCTTTGTCTGCATAAAATTCGGGAAAATATGTAGGTCGCAGTTGGGTTTTGCGTAGTTATTTGAAACACTGGACTCAGCCGTAATCTTCGGAATTAATGGCAAAAACAGCCAATATTATCATTATGCAAAAATTATGCCAAATAATTTGCAGTGATTACACACAAAAATTAATTGTAAAGACTATCTTTCAAATCCTAAGAATAGTCTCCGTTTGAAGTTTTGAATATTAGGGCCTACTGTTTTTAGGTTTAATTGTAAATTTAGTTTTAATTTTTAATATAAATATTATTATTGCTGAATTCACTACAAAATGAAATTAAGCTAATGGTAACCTTGTGCCTCCTGCAGTCTGACAATATTAGAAATTTCAAGCTTTAAGTTAGCCAAGGCAAGGCGAACGTCTCCTCTATTGGCTACATCCAGTCTATTTCTTTGCTTATTCATTAGCTTTGTTACTAAATCTAGGTTAACCATGTATGTTTAATGAAAAGCTAAAACATAATTCCAATTTTGACCACAGTTTTGGGATTTTACTGAAACATTTCAATGCAGCCACATCTCTGTTGTGCCTCCAGGGGCGTAGCTAGGAATTTCCATCGTTTGGGGGCCAGGGGGCTTAACATCTTTGGAGGCGATGCATTTTGCGTAATATTTAATTTAATTAATTAAATAAGCAATAATTCCCCCCCCCTTAAATGGGGGCCCGGGGGATTTTCAAATTTCCCCCCTCCCCCACCCTAGCTACACCACTGTGTGCCTCCTGTGTTTACATTCTTTTTTACTGAAGGCGTGATTTTGTAAATTTATTTTTTCATGCAACTCAATTTGAACGTCAGCAACAGATTTTAGAAGCGAATCTTAATTTCTTCATAGAGCATTGTTATGTGAATTGCATAGATATCGGTGTCCTTGGGCAGTAATTCATTTGTCAACAAACAAGTTATGTGATATTGTAAAACTCTTTAAAATAAATTTAATATCTCGATAAAAGAGAAAATGATATTATCAATAAAAGTCAATATCTTTCCTAGCAGTCGGAGGTTGGTTTCATTCATTTGTGTTAGATACCTACCAAGTTAAACCATTTTTTTTTAGCCTGCTTTAAGTCATCGCCAACCGTTGAATCTTTCCGTTTCTCAAAAAATAAATTATTATTTAAGAGCTTAAAAAACGAGCCATAACCATTAACAAACCCCTTTCGAAATCCAGCGAACTTCAGTTTACAACAAGAGTCTAACACCTTTTTTTCATCATTTGTCTCACAAAACTGTTGAAAGCTGAGCTTATTTTTGGCATAGGTTTGTATTTTATTTACAGTTTTATAATTAGATTCAAATAGAAATGAAATTGTGGACTAAACTTTTCTTGTGTATTAGAACTCACAATGTGAATAGTGAATAGATTTGTTCTTTATTCTATATTACCTATGAAATCATTGTAGCGTCCAACCACTGATGGTTTCCTATATGTCCCCATAAGCTACATAACTAGACAATTTTAAAATAATATTTCATCTCTAACAGAAAAAAAAGTCTTTTTGTGTTACACATGTTTTAAAATAAATTTAGTTTTAATCAATTTTTCAACAATATCATACGAATTTTTAAAAAGCTATGCATTTTTCTAAGAAGCCACTAAAACATATCCTGCTTTGCTATTTTTTGTTTTTAATATTGTTTTAAATATAGATTTATATAATTGTTCATGAATATTCTTAAATTAGTTTTGGATATCGCTATATGTTCGTGAAGCCGACTTGGTTTCATAACCTCATCTGAAAATGCCATCAAAGTAGAAATTACTATTTTTCTAGTGGCAATTCACTAAATCTTAAGGAAATATTACATGACATACCAGTGAGTTTTCGTAACATTTTATCAATGTTTTTTGTTCTTAAAAAGTTAAATTATTCTATTAAATGTTACCTGTAATGTTTTTTGCAATTAACATTTACATATTAATATATTAACATATGTAGATAAAATAAACTATAACCTAAAAGGCGTATTACCTACTTTGTTTATCAAATCTTAAACGTTTATATGCATGGACAATAAATACTCTCCAATCATAGCAAAACAGTAAGAATTTAAAAAATAGAAAATGGGATTCCCGAACTCAATTTCTAACGCTGTTTCTGTTCTTAAATTAGAAGCAAGTTAACTATAATTTGTCTATCTTATCTTATCTTATATAATACAGACGTTACTTCAAAAAAGAAGATGATTACGTCCTACGCGTCATGCATTTAGTCATGCATATTAACCAATGACTTAAATTCAGCCAAGTCACTGGTTTTCCTGGCTAGCTCAGGCAACCCATTCCATGCTCTAATAGCACTAGGAAAGAAGGAGTATTTGTACAAATTTGTCCTAGCATATGGGACGAAGAATGTGCCTTTATCTTTGTGTCTTTCAGAGTATTTTATTAAATTTTGTTTTTGTATTTGAAGATTATGGTTCAGTGTTTTATGTATTATTGCTACTTTACTTTTGAGTCTTCTATCCTGAAGACTTTCTAAATTTAGTGATTTTACTAAAGGTGTTACTCTAGTCAAATGTGAATATTCGTTTGTTATGAATCGCACTGCTCTATTTTGTGTCTGTTCTAGTTTCTTAATGTTTTCTTGAGTTGAGGGGTCCCAAACAGAGGATGCATATTCTATTATTGGCCTAACCAAGGTTAAATAACATTTTAGTTTTATGTTCTTATTTGATTTATAGAAATTTCTTTTAATAAATCCTAATGCTTTGTTTGATTTTTTTGTAGTTTCATCAATATGTGGATTCCATGACAGTTTTTCATTTATTATAACACCTAGGTATTTTGCGTCTATATTTAGTTTAATGTTGAAGAATTTTAAAATTTGTTTTGTTTCAGAGCACCTTTAGTTTCTTCTTTTCGCCTTTATGCCCAGCGCCCCCTTACCGCCCCATTTTGTGCACAGCGCCCCCCTACCGCCCCTTTGGCTCTCAGCGCCCCCCAAAATCTCGAAAACGCCCCCTAGGGGGCGATATCACCCCCGTTGAAGACCACTGCTATAGACCCAAGAGCTTAAAGTTAAATCTGTTCGTTCCTACCCTGAAACGTTCTTATTGTGTTTTGTATAAGGGATAGTGTGGGACAATACCTTGCTGACTAACAATACCAAAGTCCTAGTCTGCCGAGCCTGTATGACATTCTGCTATAAGGGGTAGTGTGGGACAATACCTTGCTGACTACCAGTACCAAAGTCCTTGTCTGCCGAGCCTGTATGACATTCTGCTATAAGGAACAGTGTGGGACAATACCTTGCTGACTACCAATACCAAAGTCCTAGTCTGCCGAGCCTGTATGACAATCTGCTATAAGGGGTAGTGTGGGACAATACCTTGCTGACTACCAGTACCAAAGTCCTTGTCTGCCGAGCCTGTATGACATTCTGCTATAAGGAACAGTGTGGGACAATACCTTGCTGACTACCAATACCAAAGTCCTAGTCTGCCGAGCCTGTATGACATTCTGCTATAAGGGGTAGTGTGGGACAATACCTTGCTGACTACCAGTACCAAAGTCCTTGTCTGCCGAGCCTGTATGACAATCTGCTATAAGGGGTAGTGTGGGACAATACCTTGCTGACTACCAGTACCAAAGTCCTTGTCTGCCGAGCCTGTATGACATTCTGCTATAAGGAACAGTGTGGGACAATACCTTGCTGACTATCAATACCAAAGTCCTAGTCTGCCGAGCCTGTATGACATTCTGCTATACGGTAGCGAAACAGGGTTCACCTACTCTTGGCAGGAACAAAAAGCTGAACATTCTCCATTTCTGACGCTTAAAGCAGATTCTTAAAATAAGGGGGCAAGATAACATTACCACAACCAGTGGCGTAGCTAGGATGGGGACACTAGGGCCAAATTTGAAAATCCCCCCCCCGTGTCCCCACTTGAGGGGGGGCCCACATGGGTATCCGAAATTTGTTTTTAGATTAAATGTTACGCCATTACCTCATGTCATGATGTCGAATGTCAACATACAGGGGCTCTAAAGAGAGCCCCCCCCCCGGGCCTCAAATCTCTAGCTACGCCACTGACCACAATGAGGAAGTGCTGAGAAATGCAGGGTGCCAGGATATCCGCGCTGTTATCAGCAGCAGACGCTTTAGCTGGCTGGGTCATATTCGCAGAATGCCACAAGGTCAACTCCCACAAGGTGATCTAATAGAAGGCAGGAGAGCTAATGTGTTCCCTTATGTGGGCAAGCGCGACATGGAGGTCTTCAGAGTCGACACCAGCAGTTGGAAGACAGAAGTAGAAAGAAGGTGGATTTGTTCCGGCGCCTGGTCATTACAGATGACCAACATGTGACCGCAGTTGTGTATCAAGGATTGGCCTCTTTAGTCACATGAGAAGTTGTAAAGGGAAACGAACCATTAATCAAATAGTGAGACGATATATTTCCTTGACACAAAGATCTATATATCTGTGGCATTTTACGTCTGGAGAGTCGATGTTTAGAGTACCATAGAGATGCTATGCTTAGATGTTGAATTTCTACAGTGATTGCTAGCTTTTAAATAAAACATAGTTAATGATCAACATTCCGTTTCTAAAGTATACCAAAACAGCTTTCATTGTATTTTGTTAAATTGTCAAATTGAACTCGCTTGTGATATATAATAAAGTAATTACCAGCAACAAGTCATTAGCGACAACAGCCCTTATTATTATTATAGCTATTATTATTATAGCTTTTATATAGCGCTACTTTCAGAGCGCTTTTGGTCCAATCTCATTGTGGACCAGTATCTAGGAGTTGGTTTTCCATGCTGCCTTTAGGCGCTCAGTAAACGCAACTCTGCCCAAGTCGGGTGTCGAACCTCGAGCCCCCTTCTAGGTAGCCAAGCCAACCCAAGTTCAAGCGTACTTGGCCTCTCGACCACGCTTCCCACCTTAGAACAAGATCAGCAAAAAGAACTATCCTTTTTGTTTACAATTATTCAATCTCTCTGACCTGGATCATAGTTTCGTTCACTGGCAGACGACACTGACCCATAAACTTGTTCCCAGTATCTGTTGCACTCCACTGTGCTATGAGATACTTAGAATGGGCCATTAACGTTGTTTTCACATTAATTCTAACTGCGCCCTATACCAGTGTTCCGTAATGGACGTCAGTGTGGAAACAAAAATGGATGACATCTAGGTCTAGTTTCCGTTGACAGCACACCAAAAAAAAAAAAAAATCTGTCCAACAAGAGATCTAAACATATTTATAGAATCGTGGAGATGTTTTTATATATGTTTAATTAATTTCCTATGTTCCTTTAGAGGTTAAGACTAAGTCTTAGTCCAAACCTCATGCAGGACGGTAGGGGAAGGTAGCGGGCAGGGTTCGAGACTTAAATTCATTCTTTGCATGTTTTCTGGGCAGATAGGCCAAAAGGCAATGTCTTCGAATAGGAAGATTCAGGATGAGCGCAGTGTTTCACATGACTACTGCAAAACCAGCTGCGACCTGTATATTTTGACACATCTAATACATACTAAGCCATTGTCTAATTATTATTTGTGTGTGTGTGTGTGTGTTTTGTGCCTGTCTTTGGCAAGGGATTTCTTTGGACCTCAGAATGATTCTCGGGCAGGTAGAACTACATCGGACATGATGTTCTTTTGCCACAGATTCAGGAAAAAAATGCAGGGAGCAGAACCTTGTATGGACGCTGTCTTCATCGATCTTCATCTTTGATCTTTATAGACCTTTCTGGTGGGGGGGGGGGGGCGGGGGGCACCTCTGTTACGGCGTCCTCCTGTAAGCTCGCCAAAAAAATGTCCGACCCAGCCAGGCTGTCGAATGGTTAGTAGTGCTTTTACATTGTCCACATTGAAGATTTAATAGATTTAAGTAAACTTGGTTTTATACTTAATTACTTAATTAAGAATTTACTAATTCCACAAAGATTATACAGTTTGAAATAAATTAAAAAAAAACACTTTATTTATATATATAAGTTAAAATGTTTATATAAGGAGAAGAAATCCATATTTACAGCCCTTTCTCTAAATACTGTAAGATTTATTTCCACTTTCGGATATGAAGGAAAATTACTTAATTACCACTATTTAATTAACTAATGGTTAATTTTTATTAATACATATTTTGTAAGGGACAATGAATAATTATGCAAAGTTTCAACTTGATCCGACAATTGAAAAAAAAAACAAGTTCAAAATTTCTACCAAACTGACAGAATGAGTTGATATAAGCTTTGCAATAAAACATAAAGAGTTTAGAGCACCGAGGTGGACCTTGACTCTTCGGAATAACAGTATGATAATTTAAACAATTTATTTTGCTTGAAATAAAAGCTGAGTTTTAAAAACAAAATATGTGGAGGTGTTAGTTTAAAATTACTATCATTCACCACGAACTAACTACGCGACAACAGTGGTATTGCCAGTTAGGTGTACTCCTAGCCCTGGGGCTTTTCAACATCTCCCATGAAACTTTTGGCGGGCAGGACAAGACAACCGGGATACTATTGGTCTCCATTCTCCGCGGACTAAAAAGTGTGTCACACATCACAGCAATTGGGTCATCTTATACTCCGATCTGGACTTGATCTCAGGTAAACTTTGAACTGACAAAAGATTCCTTCATCGCAAGAAAGAGGAGGGAGGTTTACGGTGAGAACACGATGTTGGGTTGTAGTATAACCAAAATACATAAGCAGCAAGCTTTCCAGGGGTCCTCAACCTACCGAATAATAGTACATTGCAGTACATTCAAAAGTATGGGAAATATTTATGCGTAAATTCAGGATTTAGTTTTGATTAGACCCAAAGCTATAAGAGATATGGGGCCCCTTGTAACTAATATTAGGCAATTTATTGCTCTGCTTTTTCAATAATATCTTATCTTATCTTATATCATACAGACGTTACTTCAAAAAAGAAGATGATTACGTCCTAGTCATCATGCATATTAACCAATGACCTAAATTCTGCGAAGTCACTGTTTTTCCTGGCTAGCTCAGGCAACCCATTCCATGCTCTAATAGCGCTAGGGAAGAAAGAGCATTTGTACAGATTTGTCCTAGCATATGGAACGAGGAATGTGCCTTTATCTTTGTGTCTTTGTAATGTAGTAATAGGAACAGCCTTGTACAAGTTTCAAATCAAAAACTAGAATGGCGAATGAGTTGTGAGTTCTCTGATAATGAAATACAGAAAAATCTTTGCTGTTTTAGGAAGGGAGATGATCACCTAGCGACAGAATAGTTCGAGGAAGTTGAATGTCTTACAATAAAGGTTGAATATAGTAGTCACTAAGAGATACAATGTAGTGTCAAGGAAGATATTAAAGACTTGACTATTTCAAACGTTCGAGTTATAACACTCCAGATCGCTGTTCCATGACACTTGTAGCAGACGATTGGGCTCGTGCTTTAAACCAATGTGGGCGATGTGTAAAGTATCACTACCTAGTTTTTTTTCGCCGAAAAACAAACAAACAATTCAGCCTGTAACTAAAGCCTTCAAACAGCCCCGTCCATTTAACCTTTATAAACTAACAACCTCACAGCATCTATTATGAAAGGAAAAGGTTAATGTTAAAAGGACTAATCTAAGAAATTATAATTATTATAGCTTTTATTATTATAGCTTTTATATAGCGCTACTTTCATGCTTATAGCATGCTCAGAGCGCTTTGGTCCAATCTCATTTGTGGACCAGTGGAGGGGGGGGGGGAGGGGGGTAGCTAGGAGTTGGTTTTCCGTGCTGCCTTTAGGCGCTCTACCCGAGTCGGGTGTCGAACCTCGAGCCCCCTTCTAGGTACCACTTAGCCTCTCGACCACGCTTCCCATAAGAAACAATTAAGAAACCTGTGGCTGTGTGGTAAAACACTTGGCTTCCGTACTGATAGGCTTAAGAGCTCGAATCCCAGTTACGTTTATAGTTGGGAAAAATGAAAGTGGCTTGGTCACTGTGCTAGCAACATCACACCCTCTTTGACCTTTAATTAAAAAAAAACAGTTGGGATTTTGCATTTTCTGCCCCTTTGCAAGTCTCTACATTCTGGAGACTGCACTTCTGTGGTAATAAGTATCTACATGCTCTCACATAACAAACACACCTAACCACAGAAATAAACACGTAAACACACATACATAGACTCTATATATCTTCACCCACTTGTTAGTTCTGCCCAGCAAGATAAGGAAAAAGCTGACAGAATAACTGCCACGCAAATAGTCTACTCAAGTCTAACATACCGCGACACACACATACGTATAGTATACACGATTATCTCAGTAGATCTAGGTTCGCACAGCTTTTCACCAAAATGTGTTGCCCTTATATTGTATAACCGGAGATGTCAGTTGGAGTGACACCCATACTGCACGCATGACTGCATCCAACCGTGACATTTACCTACTGAAGCTACAGTCAACTCCATTCATACTATCTATTCATAATGGCTACCTACTATCCAGGCCATGAATACGACAAGACTTATGGTAGGTGGTTTGGGTGACATAGATTATCACACCGATAAAGCAAGAGAATATTAAACCCTTGACAATTTGCACTGATTCATATTTTGTGTTCTGTCTATTACTGTGTTCCCGTATTGTGTTCTGGTATTGTGTTCTTGTATTGTGTTCTGGTATTGTGTTCGTGTATTGTGTTCGTGTATTATGCTCATTGTTGTCTCTAGTCAATACTATTGTTGTAAACCTGGCGGTGACACAGATGGGGGTAGTGCTGTGTGTTTTTAGCCTACCCAAATCGCCACAGTCCAGCGCAGGACGAGCGGTCAACTGTGACCAGTGACAGTACAGTGAGTACACGCCAGTTCGGCAACGACCTGTGTGTAAATGTTACGCATGCAAGTCACGGCGATTGTGATCATTCTGAGTGGTCAAGCAACGTTCCATCCGATTTTTGGACAGTTATTGTTATATTGTTGCCAATTGTACAGTGTTGTAATGTATTTGAAATTAAATTGCTACTGTTACTTTGGAACCCTGATGAGTTGTGAGGTTTTTTAAGTTCGTTGTGTCGTGTGGTGCAGTTAGAAGGGAGCCTGGATAGTAGGAGAGAAGATCGTAACACTATAATAGCTAAGAGTAAAAGAGGAACAGATGGACAGTCAACTGCAACGCGAGTCTAGTGTGGTTATTACATTACAACAGTACTAGATCCAGCGACACCAACATCAAGCGAAGTACCGGGGATCCCATTAAATAGTAAAACAAAAACTAATGAAATACTTAGAAAAACACAAAAGATAGATGTCACATTTCTTATTCCATATGCTAGAACAAATTCGTACAAGTTCTGCTTCTTCGCTAGTGTCATTACAGAATAAACAAGAATGGGTTGCCTGAATCAGCCAGGAAAACGATCGACTTAGCAGAGTTTAAGTCATTGATTAACATATATTTAATATATAACACTTAAAATGCGTAGGATGTATAAATCTTCCTTTTTGAAGTAACGTCTGTAATCTATAAGATAAGATAATAGAATTGTCAGACCAAAAATAAAATATGGGATTGGAAATAATCCACAGAAAAAGTTGTGTAATAAATAAGGACATTAAGTATTTTAGTATAAGGACACAATATAAATACATTGAAATAATAAATCCACAGGGAAAGTCTTGCAGTAAAGAACAAGATTAAACTGACTGTCCGAACTCTCTTGCCTCCCCTGAGTCTACGATTTCAAACTAAATTTACATTGTTCAAACATCTTTGATTTAAAATGTTTCTTTGTCATAAGAGCAGTAAAAACTGCACACACACACACGCACACACACACACACACACACACACAATAGTCAAAGAGATATTCAGACTGATTTCAGGTATACAAGTAAACAAAAAATTTGGTCGACTTTTCAACATCTATTCTGATCGTTAGATTGAGATTTGAGTCGAAATCTTCTTGGAAAATAGTGTGCTCCCAAGTTCCTGATCACGTGACTCAAAGATCAAAGGTTACATTTTTTTAAAATTTTTTTTTTTTTTTTATTTAAACAATGGTAAAAGAGTTTAGTTTAAAAAATATTTTTTTTTAGATAGGCCTTAAAAAGATTAAAAACCTTCTTGTTCCGTATTGCCTAAAACATGCGATCGATAGATCTAACACATTTACAGCGGCGCATCAAAGGTGATACGAAGGGGCTTATTGGCTCCGCCGCCCGGACCTATAACAAATGGAGGCCTACAGAGGCCATTAAAATATAGTGGGGGTGGGGCATTGTTTTGAAGAAGACGTAAAGACGTCGAGTAACAAGATACATTTACTTCTTAGAAGTCATTGAGTAGTGCAAGTACACTATTACGTGTACAAGTTGGTACAATCAAAATGTACTGGAGGATTCTCTTGTTGTCGCACCCAAACTTAGAGTTTCTGAAAGGGGGATGCGCCTCTGCACCATCATATTCTTGAATCCTGGCACAAGGAGACCATTTTACAACACTGACATACAATACTGGTCCGATCTCTCTCTCTCTCTTTACATATTGTTATGTACTAGTTTAGAAAGTATGTTAGTTTTTTTAGTTAAATATATTGTGTATTGTTTTAGCGACGGTAAAAGTAATGACGTAGTAAGACAGACTGATGACGTAGTAGACTTAGGCGAACAAGAGACCAACATGGCGTTATGTTAGAAGTAGGCTGTGTTTTGAATAGTAGTTAGAAATAGCGACGTTTAGGAAGACTGGATGGATTTCCCAGTGATAAATAAAGTGTTATTTTATAGAAGTGAAAGTTGTTATATTAAGTCTATATTTAACTTGTAATGTTCTGTGGCTAATGTGAAGTAATTATTAAGAAGTGAAGTCAGATGATATTAGCCCACAACAATATAAATATTTGGTATTTCCAAATCGAGACGTCTCATGTTCGAATCTCGGTGAACATTGGTATTTTGAATTTCGGGGTGTTTAGGGCACCCCAGAGTCCACCCAACCAGAGGCGTAGTTAGCAAAACGTGCGCCAGGGGCAAAAAACTTTATTGGCGCCCTCCTTCATTTTCCATGCTTCTAAAAGTTCTTAATAATAATATAATACAATTAACCTTAAAATGTATTATGAAACTAAAATATCTACAATTATTTTTTTGGCGCCTCTCTGCTTGTGGCGCCCTCCTGACGGTGGCGCCCGGGGCATCGTGCCCACCTTGCCCCCCCTCTCACTTCGCCTCTGCACCCAACTCTAATGGGTACTTCACATCAGTTGGGGGAAAGTAAGTGCTGTTGGTCGTTGTGCTGGCCACACGACACCATTGAAACACATGACTTTCTATTGTCCGCCCTATAGATGGCAAGGTCTGAGAAAAATTGAAACTTTACTTTTTTATCGCATACTCTAGTTTTGGCCTATAGGCGTCTGCCCACACAAACTAAAGTTAGACAACTCTCAGGTGTTCCTAATCAGCGGCTACCGTCTGCTGTTAATCTCTGTTAATTTATGGTGTCATTATTACGTGCTTGACTGCATACTAAAACCCCAGATCTACATCTAATCTGTGAAATTATTTTTTAAAAAAAAAAAAGCTTTCACGGTAAGAAAATATAATTTTCTGCCTTGGTCTCACACGCATGCGCGAGACTTGAGCTCCCATGATACTACCCTGTACAATGGAATATTATTCATAGACTCGCAGCGCCACCATGACACTTGTCGTTTTGTAGTGAACTAATTACCGAAACTGCGTGAACGTCCGCACATATATCTTATTACTAAGCCGAGTTAGGACTCCAGTATAGAGCTTGGACTTTTTTTTTTAACGTTTTGTTGTGTTCTGGCTATTGGCCAAACCTTAAGAGCAGACGGTAATTGTAACAGAATGTGCAAATAACATATAGGTTAGTGGAAGATTTTTTTTATGCAAGGAGGGGGAGGTCAGGGTGTAACGAGTTTTTTTTTTTTCCTAAGTGAAGTCATTAGCACATTAAACATGACTTTTCCATTTTGGGGGCGCAGACTGGCCTTCTAATTAGTCATTGCAAACAAATAAGTTCTCAGAGAGACAGTGAAAAACTTGTACTGAGTGTACGTAATAGCAAGTATGTATGTTGTATGTGGTCATGGAGGGAAGGGAAAGAAGGTGAGAAGGAAGAAGTAGAGAGAGAAAGAGTGAGAGAAAAAAAAGAGAGAGATAGAGAAAGAGAGAGAGAAAGAGAGAGAGAGAGAGAAAGAAAGAGAGAGAGAAAGAAAGAGAGACAGAGAGAGAAAGAGAGAGAGAAAGAGAGAGAGAAATGGAGAGATTGTGTGGGAGAGTGAGAGAGACAGAGAGAGAGAGAGTAATAGAGAGAAAGAGAGAAAAGAAAGAGAGAGAAAAAGAAAGAGAGACAGAGAGAGAAAAAGAGAGAGAGAGAGAGAAAGAGAGAGAGAGAGAAAGAGAGGGAGTGGGATCTTCACTTTGCCTCTAAATTCACCCAGCTCTAATGGATACTTGAAATTAGTGTGGACAAAGTTAAGGTGGTTGAACGATGTGCTGACCACATGACACCCTCGTTAACCGTAGGCCACAGAAACAGAACCTTCACAGGATCTGTTCTATGGACCCGCATGGTCCTCAAAACATCCCTCCATTCAGGTCTCTTCTTGGGATTTCATTTCCAGGGTCCGAACCACAAGCTGTTTTAATTCCCCCCCCCCCCCCCCAATCATCAGTCCTGTCGTGGTCTTTGAGATTGAAAGCATGTAAATATATGTATATATCTTTTTAGTTCAGAAAAACTTTTTATTTCGTTACGTGTGTGAGAAAATACTTTTCATCTGCCGGCACCAAGCCCTGGTGAGAAAGGGGGAGGGTTTGGCGTGGGGGTAGCAACCCCAACCCGTAAAACAACAAACTTTAAACATAAAGATAATTTTACATGCGGCGAGGGCGTCCAAAACCCCGATGACGGCGTTGGACTAAACTATACAGGACGTCCAATGTCCTAAAATCTGTCTTAGCCTTCTTTGTTGAGCCACATTTAGTCTTTTTCAATTTCGGCAGATGACTATTCACAGCACTTTATTAATGGAGCCCAGCCACTGGTAGAAATGTGGCGGTGGATACTAAAAAAATACGTCACGATTGATATAGGGACGAGGTGGCTGAGCGCTTAAAGCTTCCGAACCTGTAGTCTTGGGTTCAAATCTCGGTGAAGACTGAGATTTTGAGTTTCGGGATCTTTAGGGCACTCTTGAGTCCACCTAACTCTAATGGATACCTGACTTTAGTTTGGGACAGTAAAGGCGTTGCGCTGACCACATGACACCCTTATTGTTAAACGTTGAGCAAAGAAACTGATGTCCTTAACATCATCTGCCCTAAAGATCACAAGGTTTGAAATGGGAACTTAACTTTTAATGGTTTGTAGTGAATTCATCAGAGCTAACAATCGTAAAAGTCTACTTATTTTTCTACCACTAGAGACTGTGCGTCATGGTCATAATGCGGGGTCAAATCAGTTCAATCCGGGGCATTACGTAAGGAGTTATAAGCAGATAGAGTAGGCCGAGTAGGCCAAGTCCGACAACCGCTGTCTCATACTTCCCCATTGCCCCAGGTAGTGTACATTTGACCTTTACCTATCCCTTAGTCTATTGGACCGTTGGGGCACCATGCAAGATTCGTTGATTCGTAGTGTACTAATAGGCTTTGATCTTTAGAGAATGATGCAATTCAAAAGAATAGTTCTAGTCACTTAATAACATGCTGACGATAAGTAGATTTACCTGATTGAAGGAATCGAAAATACGAACGGTGGGGGTGGGGGTCTGGGTGGAGGAGGCGGGGGCGCTACGTGAAGCAACTCTCTCTTCCATTTTCAACTTCATCATCAGCAGACCATCGCCAGACCATCACTAGATCACCGCAGTGGCGTGGTTTAAGATGAGTACTCAGCCCTGTTCATGGTTCGGAGGACATACCAGGTGAGCATGTTGTCAGTTACCAAGTGGATCAGTTTAGCGGGGAGTGTTAAGAACTTCCGGATATACAGTCCATTAAGATAATGTATGACTTTAAAGAACTGATTGAATGAACTCAACACGCTCTAGCCACTAGTCCTTATTTGTTAATTGAAGGATGTAATATAATTGGAGTTTCATAACTGACTTCTACGTAATATAATATAGGGTCTACATTTTTTGTAATTTTTTAAAAATGTTATTTGTTTTAAACGTAACTAATAAGTATTTGCATACCAAGCTCATTTTCAATCATTTTATTATTTTCTTTTTAAAGGAACATCTTCCTGGTGATTATTTTCAAACACAAGCTTGTGTATTCAGTAACATTTATTTTGCATGGATAAAGAAAAATGGAAATGCTGGTTTGTATTATAATAATATGGGTAAAAACATGCTTGGCTTCCTTTGGAAATAGATCCACAATTGTTAATAAAAGAAAAAAAATTACAGGGTAGATAAGCCTTGTGTAGAAAATTAGGTCGTGTGCTAAAAATTTGAAACTGACAGTATTTTTATAATTACTCTAAAAGCACAGTGGCCTTCTGAAAAATATGGAACGCTTCACTGATTTGCGTGTCCTCCTTGCGCAAGGGCCAGGCTAATCTTCTCTGTAGCCTTCCAATTTTTTTTTTCCAATTTTTGTATATGTACTGCGTTAATAAACCTTGAAATAGCAGGCGCATTCTATTATATGAAATTTGCACCTCAATGCTTATAAATAGTTTATTTTCGAGTACTCTAAACAGCTTCACTCATTTTGTTTATACACAAAATGCAAAAACTTCAATTTAAGATCTTTTTCATGACTACTCTTTGTATTTATTCATTGCAGACGTCAAAAAAACTGTGTCTTGTCAGAACGAGGCTAATGGAAATTCATACGACTAAGGTGAAAAGTCAACAAAGTAAAAGTCTACACAAAATTTCAAATTAGATCTATATCCTGAAAAGTGTTAATTTTATTAGATTTTTTTTTCTGCAAATCTTTTAAAAAAAAAAAAAATACGTGGACTTATAGAGTTAGCGGTACACGACATGAAACTTCTAGCCTTTCTATCTGTCAACATTTAGAACTCACACATGAAAGTATCTTGAAATAAAGGCATTATTTAAATCTGGTGATATTTTTTTTTTCACAAAGCTTACATTAACTTGCTCCATCTGTCTAGGTGGATTCTTTTACACTTGTCTCCCACTTCCCATTCTCGGATCAAGTTGAAATTTTGCTAAACTATTCACTGTCGATGCCACACCATTAGGGATAATTAGTTAATTTTATTTATATACGAAAATGGCAATGGTTTGGCAATCTGAGCACTAAAAATAAAAATAAACTTGATAGAATCCTAAATGCTGCTGGTAAAATCATTGGCAAAAAAAAAAACAACAACACATTTTGTTGTGAATGTAAAATTATATTTTACTTGGGGGGGGGGGGTTGCTGGACCAATGGTAGAGTGTTACAGTGGGACAGAGGCGACCTTAACAGTAATCGGCGCCCTGGGCGATTGTCAAATACGTGGCCTATGATCCAAGAGAAGCACGATCCCTTATGTCGACGCTGCCACACGGAAGACAAGACGGTAGAGTACATCCTCTACAACTGCAGGGTGATCAGAAGCATATTTGAAGATACAGTCTTGAAACTGATGGAACTGGTGCATGCGGGGGGTCTTGCCCTGTACAAGCAAACCCTTCAGAACATTTCCAGCTACCTGGACAGTGCTCTAAGGGATTTATCGGAGGATTAGTTCATGGAGGCTTACAAATACGTGGACTAACCCTGACCCTAACCCAAACTATCATGCTTAAAGCTTTAATCGCAAGGCTTTGGATGGTTTCCTCTTGTACACCACCCATATGACCGCCCCTTCAAAGGTTCACCATTTAGACTCCCGTTGAAGACATACATTTTGAACTTTGGGAAAGTTAGATATAGCTATTTGTTCCATAAGGTCTGAAGGGAAGAAAGCTTTTTATATTATTTCTTATTTTATAATAGATTATTTGAACAGAAAAGAAAGGAGAACGACTCATCACTGTGTCAGCTTTTACCAGGCATTAAGAATTTATCATTTTCAAACCATGAGAACGCCCAGAGAACAATGGAACAAAAGGAATAAACAATGGAATCATTGAAGGTTCTCAAGATACTCTGATTACAAAGACCACAAGACACCGGTTGGTACAATTATTTAACAAGTATTCTAAGTTTACAGCGAGCAGGCATCTGGATCACAAGATATTATTATCTGAGATCGGTGTTGAAATGCTCATTTCAGAGGGAGTAAATATGTTTAATTAAATTTTGTTTTCCTTCCCTTGATTTGTTTTCCCCCCACGCGTCTCTTCGTTTCATTGATTCTTCACCAGGACGGCTCAAGGATTTCTGGCGCCCCGGGCAGTTTTTATTTCACGTAATGACAAGGCCGTTTAAATCAATCAAAAGAGTGGAGTGAGATTGGGCTTTTTTTTAATGAATTCGGCTTTTTAATGAATTGGGCTTTTAGAAAAGAGAGAAAGAGAAAGAGAGAGGGAGAGATAAAGAGAAAGAGAAAGGAGTAGATACTATATGCCAAACTATTTATTACAAAGCTCACTCTGTATGTGTCGCCAAAAGTTTGTACACTTTATTTCTCCCACACCAAATCTCGGATCAAGCTGAAATTTTGCACCACTATTTATCATACATGAAAACACAAAAATCAATTAAAAAAAAATGAACCAATTAGTTAATAAACTATTGGTAATTAATTATTTTGTTTGATATCTCGAACAAGGGAAAGAAATCGTACTTGAAATATGTGGTGGTATACGTTAAATTCTTAACTTATATAATACAGACGTTACTTCAAAAAAGAAGATGATTACGTCCTATGCGTCATGTACCTGGTCATGCATATTAACCAATGACCTAAATTCTGCATTAACAAAAAAGAGATCATGTAAACATTTAGCAAGATACCCCCCCCCTTTCTTTCCTCCCCCTTGCACAACAAGTCCAGGCAAGTGATAGGATCATGGCGCTTTGAGAGTGCTAAACAACAATGGGAAAAAAATATTTCTAATCGCTCAGATTTATTCTGTCTAGGTCAGACCTAAAAAAAAGCAATTATAGTACTTTGTAAAAATACTAGTAACAATATGATGGTTGACTAACGATCAAAGCAGCAATACGAAGTCCTATTATTTAGTTATTTTTCTTGGCAGCGATTGTAAAATGTTTATAGAGAAGAGATTCTTGAAATGTTTTCCTCCTTCTTCTCCTTCATCGTTCTCATTGTTATGTTGGAGTGTTCATATGACTAGACCAATACATGAGATGAACTGAGCAGTGGTTTCCAAAATCAGGGAGCTCTCCATATAGTTTTCTTTCTATTGGGGTGATTTGGGGCCAATGTCTTTTACGGGCCAAATGTTTTCCAAATTTAGCATTTAATCTACTCAAATTAAATTGTGTTGTAATACTTCTAAATTCAAGGAAAATCTAGTAACGGTGGCTTAGCGGTTAAGCGCTTGAGTCCAAATCTGGGGCCCTGGGGTCGAATTTCGGTGAAGACTGGGATTTTGAATTTCGGGATTTTCTGGGCGCCCCTGAGTCCACCCCAATTCTAATGGGTACCTGACTTTAGTTGGGGAAAGTAAAGGCGGTTGGACCCAGAGGTACGGGAAAACTTTGGAGGTGATACGCGTTGCACCTTGTTAACTATGCTGTTTTTTTTATTTTTTTTAAATACTCATTTATTATGTTCTGTTAATAAATTAAAGTGTGGTGGGCGGGACGAGAAATGCTCTGCATTGCAAACATTTTAACAGGGGTAAACATAGGTCAAACGTTTGGGAAACACTGCTATAGGGTGTACCCAGGCGGAGATTACGAAACCGAAATCCGAACCATACGAATAGATGAAGCCACTAAAAAAAATAATTTTTAGGAATATAAATTTAAAAGCTGTGAAGGAAGAATAAATTTACACTTCGTTTTTTTTTTAAATTTAATGCAGGAAGTGAGAATTAGTTTCCAAATTATTTGAAATATCAGTGTTTTAATTACTCAAACAGATTTGTCAGTTTAATTTGACAATACTTCTATTCAAGTCAGAACTTCATGGAACCTGCATCCAGGAACCTGAACGGCTTAAAATAGATTTCTAGAAATTTAACAGTTGATGTATATCGCTGAGAAAAAAATGACTAGCTCATTGGCCAAATGGGGAAAACCTTAGTTTGGTCGTTATCATTTTTTCAAGTAAAAAAAAAAAAAAAAAAAAATTAAATTTGGCTAGAGATCTAGATCTAGGATTCTACGTCTAGATCCAGCATCCGTTTTAAAAGAACGAACGCTTTCGGGAATTTCCAAATATAAGGTATTATTGATCTAGGCATTTAATAAACTTCAGTTCAGGAACATTTTGCACGTAGTTTTCTAAGTCTAGATCTATATGCTTATCATTGGAATATTATAAAATATTCTGGATCTTAACAATCGCTTAATAAGGATTCTTTCTCTGCGAGAATGGGAGAGGGGGTCGGGGTAAGAAAATGGTCCATGGCCCTCCACCTTGCCAGTTTATTGCATTAGTTGTTTTTGCTGATTGAGCACTAATACTTTGGAGCCACTCCCCCCCTACCCCCACTCTCCAAGTGTTGATGTGATGCCTGAAAACGTTGCAACCAATAATTCATCAGATTTTCATATACATTGTACAATAAATCTCTATTTTGTCAATCTTTTCAAGTGTATATTTCACAGATGACTTTGTTTTTTGTTATACATCATTTTATTTTGGCAGTTCAGTTTCAAGTCTTGTCTTCAAAGTTTTAAATCTAACATTCATGAATTTTTAAGAGAAAAAAAGTCGCTCTATCCTGTTTTCTTGTTTATATACCAAACGAATTCACACCAGGGATCTGCTGATGTCTTTTACCATAAGTTATAAATGTTAAAACATGGCGGTTTGTTTTTAGCGGCCCACGAAAGAGGTAAAAATCCGCTATCTCAAAAACTAGAAAAGATTTTGAAAATCCGATTTTATAGTTTAGTCTTTGGAAAGTTTAGTGTTACTAGTGGTCATTATGACAGAGTTCATGGGTCTTTTACACAGGGGGGACACTTCTTCCAGAGGCCATCGATGATAGATTCGCCTTTCATCTAGCCCTCTGTCCTTAGTTCAATCATCAATGATCATTCAATCCAACATTGATTAACAATAAATGTCCCATGGGTGGACTGTTCTCAAGCCGCATCTGAGTTTCTGTAAAACACAAACTCTATTTATAATTTTAGTTTGACACACTTTGACTATATTTAAAATTTTCTGATTTTTGTAAATATAAAAATAACCATTTTTTCGCAAGAAGAGAAATAATATTTATAGTTTGTATTTTTAGTTTGTAAATAATAGTGGCAAGCGTGGTCGAGAGGCTAAGTGCGCTTGAACTTGGCTTGTCTTGGCTACCTAGAAGGGGGCTCGAGGTTCGACACCCGACTCGAGCAGAGTTGTGTTTACTGAGCGCCTAAAGGCAGCACGGAAAACCAACTCCTAGATACCCCTTCACCCCCCCCCCACTGGTCCACAAAAGAGATTGGACCAAAGCGCTCTGAGCATGCTATAAGCATGAAAGTAGCGCTATATAAAAACTATAATAATAATAATATTTTACTTAATGTTTAAAATTATTGGTGAAATTAAAATTAGATTTTGTTTTTTTAAACCTAAAGAGTATTAATCAAAAGTGTTCAGTTCTGTTAATCCTCAAAAGTCTGAAAAATCCTTTTCTACGAGCTAATCTATCAAAAGCTACTGACCCTTATCAATGATCTATCTGACCCGCGCCCCTGCCTACTCGGGTGTGTGACTTCCATAAAATTAGTTGATAGTCTTTTTCAAATTGTATTATGAAGCAATTTTCTGTGCTACTCTTGTCTTTAATGGCATCCACATATTTAGCTGTGTAAACCTCGGGGGCAGAGCAAATCTAATAAGTTCTGGAGTAATAGATTCCCCGAGACTATCCCTGACACTTGCAATACTGAGCCACGTCCCCAGCATCGATACTTCAATTTCTCAGCTCAGTGACCTGACGACAATTTAATCAACTTATTTGCCGCGGACGCCGAGCCGGCTGGGGAACGCGCTCGATGCCGAAACCGCCCGCGCGATCCCAGCTGCCCCCCTCCTCCGTGCCCAGCCAATAGGGTGACGCAGAGCGAAGTGGTGGCGGGAAAGAAATAAAAGGCAAAATGGAGTGGAATTAATGGAGACTGTGCCATATTTGAACGTTGGATGACTCTCTCATGGCTCGCTAGTTCATAGAGAAGACCTCATTTTAAAACCAGCAATTTACTTTTGTCGTAATATGTAAAATAATACATCACACGATTGTCGCTCACTAAAGAATATTTTTGAAATTATATAAATCTAGAAAGTTTTCTTTGTCAACAAGTAAAGAAAAACAAGATAATTAAAACAGTCTGTGTTTTCATGTAAACTCCAAGTCGATCCCTGGTGTCCGTTGTTTGATAAGCAATGTAATTCTAGTTTTCATTCTTTTAAAATAAGGATAGCACACACTGTAAAGAAAGTAAAGTTCCCTTTTTAGACATTGCGATTTTATGATGTTAAAATCATCTGTTTCTTTGGCGAACAGTTAACGAGCAGGGTGTACTTTTCCTCACCTTAAGTCAGGTGACAATTAGTGGAGGTGGACTCAAGGAGCCACCCTATAAATCCCGAACTTCAATAACCAAGTCTTCAGCGAGATTCGAACCCAGGACCCCAGGTTCGGAAGCCAAGCGTTTAACCACTCATCCATCGTGCCCAAGCACACACTGTGGTTGAATGTAAACCTTAGATACAGTAGGTTGCATTGACTCTCATGTGTTTTGGTTTGATCAAAATGAGCATTCAAATCAATATGCTGATGCAACCATCACGTTACTAGTCCATACACTAGGCATGCTTTTAGTTGTGTGACCTCTAACCTTTTTTTTTTTTTTACTCTACGACATAAAATTTGAAAACGAGGCTGTAAAAAAAGAAAGTACAAGGCTACGTTCGCCATCAAAAGAAAAAGACGGCCTTGGGTTTGACACCACTGTCGTCATCAATGACACCTCGTGGTGAAAGGTGTGACAGAGGTTCTCGGGAGTGGCTAGACCAGTGGTTCTTAACCTTTAAGGCTCGGCGACCCCTTTTTACAAACCCCCCCCCACTCTGCCGCGACCCCCCCCCCCTTTTCCGTATACACACACAGTAATACAAGAATGGGCAAAATCAATTCATTTTTTTCGATGGTCGTAGGCGACCCCTGGCAAATTGTCAATCGACCCCCCAAAGGGGTCGCGATCCACAGGTTGAGAACCCCTGGGCTAGACTATAGACACTTTTTTTTCTTGTCTTCCATTTCTCTTTATTACAAAATGTTTGAACTAGGAGGCTGCGTTGCAAGCGATGTATAAGAAACTTCAAGCCACGAAAGAAAAAAAAAAGTGTCTTAACGCATTCCCTTGATTGACAGCTCGAGAAACAATGAAATATCTCAAAGGTGTGGCAATTTTAATTGCATCTAACTGGTTAGGGTTAAGGCCAAAGAGATGAATGGAGGAAGACGATTGACAGATCATGTGTGTTGCCCAAACGGATTAACAGACTAAAGTATAGAAATAATAATACTCGTTCATTTCTAACATAATAATAATAATAATAATCTTTATTATCCGTAAGAAAATTTGTCTTACAATTTGTGCATTACACCAAACAAAAAAACATTATAACTATAAGAAACCAAAGTGTACATTCACACCAGACTCACTCATAATTTACATGTGACAAAGTTTATACCAGATTGTTCTTATTTAATGATTAGATTGCCAGGGGAACAAAAGAGTGTTTGTGTCTGTTTGTCTTTGCTATCGGTGTCTTGTATCTCTTTTGTGATGGTAAAATCACAAAATCCTGACACAAAGGGTGATTCTTTATTTCGAGGATATTGTTAGCTTTTTTATAGATGTTTGTCTCAAACAACTGCCCAAGGTGAAGGTGAACTAACGGGTGAAGCAAAGCGCCTTTTCAGACGACAAATAAAAGTGTAAACTAAACAAATTTATAGTCTTTCTCTCTATATATAATTCTCTTCATGGCTCAACAGTTTGGACACCAAGACGTAAGGGAAAGATCACTCTTTTATTTCTAAAAGTCGGACTAGAGTTACCCCACGTAACTTTAGCGGCGAAAAAAAGAGGGGAAGGGAGAACAAGTAGTATTCACCCGTCACTAAATAGCAGGGCCGGACTTAACCATTGTGACCATGAAGTCATGGAAAGATCCCTCTTTTATTTCTGCAAGTCGGACTAGAGTTAACGCACGTAAAAAAAAAGAAAAAAAGGGGGGGGGGGAGAATATTCTGTATTCACCCGTCAATAAACAGCATGGCCGGACTTAACCATTGTGGGGCCCCGATGCAAAACGGATTTCGCGGGGCCCAGTTTGGGTAGGGATACGGATAATACGCCATAAGTGAAAATTAAGAGTTTGTATTAGAAAATAAATTCGTTTTTGCATTTTATTCATTCTTTACTACATACAGAATTACTTTACGAGCCTAGCGTGTAGCGAAGTCATACAGTATATCATAAAAATTATATCTTCTACATAGATCACGCTCAATAGCAAGATTTACCAAATGTTTTAATCTATCTACGAGAATTGTTGACCTCAACTAATTCTTCATTAGTTTGATGCGCGTGACGCTTCTTTCACCATAATGCCGTTTTTTTTTTTTTAATCGCGCGTAGGATTGGCGTTTTCCATATTTAATGACACCCCAAAATGAATATTTTTTCTATATATTTCAGAAGATTTGTAGGAGTTTTCAAAAGGTTTTAATAATTTCCTGAGATTTCCAGGAATTTTTCATATATTTTGCAATTTCAGGAGATTTCCTGGAGCTCCTGGTAAATCAGGAGGCCGCGGGAAATCTCACATGTTATAAAATGGTTTAATTTAATAATTTACACCTAGAATTAGAGCGGGTCCTATGAAAGTGCGGGGCCCACTGTGGTCGCATAGGTAGCAGTGGACTAAGGCCGGACCTGCTAAATAGCGGTGTATGCTACGCCGTGGGTCGACTAGTATAGAATAAAGCGCTGGATGTTGATGCTTGTCAGTGTCGTACCAAGGTTACCAGGCGTCAGGGGAAGCAAGGACTTACGACTCGCCTCCCATCTCCCAAAAGTGTAGGAAAAATTTATATTTACATACGGAAAATCATCAATGAGCAATAAAAAAACTTTTATATAATGTTTAAGAAGTTACAAAGAAAATAATCCGTAATCATATTAATTTATAATTACCAAATACTACTACAAATTTAGCTAACTATGGGACAGGTATTCCATCAATTAATGTATTCTATTGTATTGTTTATAATTTACATAAAACTAGTAGGCTGTTTTGCAACTGATTTTTGGGCTGCGGCCCCTCAGGTCATAGTAAGTTTTTTTATGTGGCCCATACACCTTAATGAGTTTGACATGCCTGATTTAAAGAATTAAACAAGGAGAGTCTATCAAAAGTGTGTAAGTGTTTGAGCGGGATGTTTTATTTCATATATTGGACTGAAAATTCAAGGGCCAAAACTTGGCTCAAACGTTATGGGGAATAAGGTTACAATAGGTGCAAAACAAAAAAAAAACAACAACAGATAATAAAAATTAAGGAAAGGGTTATTTAATTAATGTTTATTTAATTAATATTTCGATATTGAACAGAGAGGTCAAAGAAAAATCAGCGATTGGTTGTTGTGGTAGGGAGGGGCGGTAGGGAAGAGAGAGAGAGACAAGCGATACTAGAAGTCACGGGCAAAACGTATGTATGGGTCTGGGGGAGTGTCTAGTCAAGTCAACGGTTTAAATAACAAAGGAGGTTCCAGAGAAACAGAAGGGGAGAGAGAGAAAGAGAGAAGGGGAGAGAAAAGGGATGGGCCCGTTCCAATTCAACGTAGCGGAATTCACGGGGTAAGTAAGTTAGTGGTCTCGTTAAAATACGTGCTGTTGTAGTTGAAGCGAATACAAAAGCGTGTGGAGAGGGGGTGAGTTTCCGGTAAAAATTACAAATGAAAATGATATAGACTGGGGGATAAATCAACGGGCGTAGCCGATTTGAAATGCTATTAATGTCTCTCTCTCTCTCTCTCTCTCTCTCTCTCTCTCTATATATATATATATATATATATATATATATATATATATATATATATATATATATATATATACATATATATATATATATATATATATATTCATATATATTCATATATATTCATATATATTATTTATCTATTCATATTTATTGATATATATTTACACACACATATATATATACACATGGACATATACATACATGAATGAATGGTGTCGTATAGATAATGATGAAGATGGTATGTGTTAGTTCAAAAAAAAAAGGGCAATAATCACTTCTGTTTGTCACATCCCGTACAAGGTTTGTCTGTCTGTCTGTCACACGATTAAATCTGATTTGAAATCTGATTCCCTTTCCTAGCGATACTGTTATAACTGGAATTTGAAAAACAACAAATTTGTTTTTCCTTCGGCATGCCCCCTCCCCCTCTCCAGGGGTAGGGAAAAAGGAAGGGGAAGGGGTGCGATAGAAGAGGTGTAAAGTTATGGCACATCGTGTTGGCTATAATTGACTTATTTACTCTACAACGTTGAAGTCTAGGTCTACAGCTAAGTGTCAGTCACTTTTTTTTTCTTTTTATTCAGTCATCAGCTATAGTTAGAAGTCAGTCGTATATCTAGGCTAGCTAATTAATATTTTTCTTTATAATGGAATACAGGTTTGGGGTGGGGGGAAACAGTATTAGAGAACTGTTGACAATTTGGCAACGGTAAATGTCACCCATGGTCTCCCCTGGCTGAAAATGTGGCAACTAGTGTCACAAACATATATTAAATACATCATAAACACATTTTACCGAAATGGTTGGTTGACGGTGTCGACCAATATATATGTGTCGATAAGACCTTGAACACCTTAATCATTCCGCCTCTGCTCGTAAGGGGGGGGGGGAGGGCGAAGGTTGGAAATGACTTTTCTGCCGATAAGATTTGTTTATTAGTTACAAATAACTCTTGGTGCTGTTTGGCAAAGTTTGGCGCGAAATCGTCTGCTAATCAATTACCATATTCGTTGTAGTTGTTGACGGTTTGCAAAAAAAAAAAAAAAAAAGGTCATTTCCTTTGAAAGAATTGTGGGAAAGAAAATGGCAGCCGTGTAATGGGACATTTTTTAAGGGTGTCGTTGGATCTTAAGGAAGATAACTGCATGTCTATTAAGATGAGTCATAGTGACATATTACTAGTGCCTCACTTACGTTTCGTGTTATATAGTCATAGTTACGTTTTCAGGAAGAAACGGCAGAGCAAATGTGCTGTCAACTTGTAGGTTATCAGTTCGAATCCATCGAGACAGCATGTAAAGGTTAATTGATTACAATTTTAATGGATACTGAGCATAAAAAGTGAGCCATATCCTGACAACTGATTCCTGGCTGACTTAGTAGTCCTTGACCTACATAATTGTTAGTCCGACGATGCGCAGCCATCGCTTTTGAGTCTCATGGCGCCCTTCTGGTGTGTTAAAGAGGAGAAAATGGATCCAAGTTCATTGAATTGGAGAGTTACTAAAACAAATATGGAAAAGCTCCAGACTTTTGTTAACAGACGCCAACGCCGAATATTAGGAATTAGGTGGCCAGAAAAGATATCTACTATCGATTAGTGGGAGAGAACTAGACAAAAGCTCATAGCCCAAGATATCACAAAACGAAATTGGAACTGGATAGGACACACCCTGCCAAAACCAGCTACCAATGTTGCAAGGCAGACACTTGACTGGAACCCACAAGGAAAGAGGAAAGTGGGCAGACCCAAGCAAACCTGGAAGAGGTCAGTCATCAGTGAAGCTGAGGGTACTGGAATGACATGGGAGCAGATGAAGAAAGCTGCTCAGAACCGAGTTCGGTGGAGAGGTGTGGTTGCAGCCCTATGATCCCCTGGGAGTACACAGGATTAAGTAAGTAAGTAAGTTGCCCTCAAAAGGCCTGGGATAAGTTGTACATCAGACAGAAAGATTACGTTCGTTCATGGCATGGAGTGGACTTAACACTTGCAATAGACATAGTCTCAACTCTATACATAAACGTAAAGTAAGCTCCCCTTTCAGACCAGGCGTTCTGTAGGGCAGATGATGTTAAGGTTATCTGTTTTTTTGGCTTAAGGCTAACGAGCAGGGTGTCATGTGTTCAGCACAGCGACAAACCGCCTTTAGTTTTCCCCAACTAATGTAGAGTTGGGTGAACTCACGGGAGCCATAAAAATCCCGAAATTCAAAATCCAAGTCTTCACCGAGATTCAAACCCAGGAGCCCAGGTTCGGAAGCTAAGCCACTAGAGCTACTAAAGTCTGTGTTTTAGAAACTCTTAACTCTTAAAAGAAAAGAAAAGGTAGAGAAGTCTGCAGACATCAAGTACCAGGCGATGAAGAGACTGTTCAATAAGCAAAGGAAATACACAGAAAATAAAAAGCAAAGCTTATCAAAGGGGAAAATAAAGCTAATTACTGCTTTTTATATGAAGATGGACGAATTTAGCTACCTTTCTGCCATATAAAACAAAATTAATTAATTAGTACTAATTGATAAACTAATTGGTACATTTTTAAATGATTTTTTTTTTCATTGAATATGCAAAATTTCAACTTGATCAGAGATTAGGAGTGGGAGAAATAACGTGACAAAAGTAAAAAGGGGTTTAATTCCATATATACATCCACATCTCTCATTAAGTAAGCTTTAATTCGATATAAAACGAAATAATTAATCACGAATAATTAATGAACTAATTGGTTAAATTTGTATTGATCGTGTTCTGTCGGGTACAATGAACAATTCTGCAAAGTTTCAACTTGTTCTGAGAAAAGGCAGTAGGAGAAATAACAACAACACAAACAGACAGACAGACTGAGTTCATATATGCCTTGACAGAAAAAGTCGAGTGTTATCTTTGACATTACGTAACTTTGTCACCAGGATACTTATTGAGCATTCTGGTTTCCATTCATTACTCCTATGTGTAGACGGATATCTTCTTGTATTATTTTTTTTCAATGTGCAAATGTTTTGGTGTGGGAAAGGGGGGGGGGGAGGAGTGGGCGGATGTTATACAAAAAGATAAGACTGAATATAATATGTATTTACTCTAAGGAAGCTTATACCCAGTAATCCTAAGTCGTTTTTTAAACCTAAAAGCATGCCGGCTGAACACATGGAGCCACATCCATTGTCCAGATCAGATATAACACAAATAAACTTTTCGGTTCAAAACCTTTTGATGTCTTCCATGTAGTTCATTTAAACGATATCTAGAATTAATAATTTTTAAAGGCAAATTCAATTTTAAAATAAATAGATTTTAGGAAAAGATTTTAATAGTCGTTTTTCATGAAATAACAATTAATATTTATCTTTATCGTAGTTTTTAATTGAAAAAAAAATGTTTTCAAGTTACAGATCTTTCTTTCCTGGAGCAGAAAATAAAGGTAATTTTGTATAAACTACGTAGCCAAAGAGAGACAACTCACTAATGCCACAAATTTTTTTTTTTTTTTTTTAAGGTTAAAGTGTATTTATGGATTATGGATATTCTCAAGCCTTAGCAATCGCAAGTACCCTAGTCCTGAGTGTCGTACGCATCCCACCCTGACACTGAGATTGCACATATTCTCACAGGGTTGAGCCAAAGTACACATTTTTGAAACGGCGTTTGAATACAATATTTTAAATGCATCATTAGAGCTCTTATCTTATCTTATTTAATACAGGCGTTACTTCACAAAATAAGATGATTACGTCCTACGCGTCATGCATTTAGTCATGCATATTAACCAATGACCTATATAATTGCTACTTTACTTTTGAGTCTTCTATCCTGACGGCTTTCTAAATTTAGTGATTTTACTAAAGGTGTTACTCTAGTCAAATGTGAATATTCGTTTGTTGTGAAGTTCTTTGCTCTATTTTGTGTCCGCTCCAGTTTTCTTGAGTTGAGGGGTTCAGTTTGATAATTATGCTTGTAAGTTTTATTGATCGTTATACAATGAACCAAAAATTGACTTCACTAAACTACCCCCCCCAGCCCAAGTATGTGGACGCGTCAGGGGAGAATCTTCGTGGGGGCCCCTACACTTTTAAAAAAACCTTTAAGAAAAATCCACTTATTAATACTAAAACTAATACCTAAAAGCTCATTAACATTTTTTAGAAGAAAAAAAGTAGAATACTTGTATATTGAACGCAATTTTCCTTCTTTAAAATAATTATAGAATTATTTAAAATGTATATTTTTAAGTTTGTGGAGGTTAAAGGTCATGGTATGACTTAATGACGTAAATCCCGAGCTTCATTTATATTTCATGAGCACGCTACAATCAGACACTTTGACCACGATAGTGTTGTAACCTAACAGTAAGATTAAAGGTATTGCCCTGCACTTCCTTAAATCCGGCTCTGCTCCCAGCCACCCTACGGTATTACTACTCTAGGTGTATTGTACTTCACTTCGGTGGTATAAACTCAAAAGGAAAAAGACGTGAAACTATCTTGAAGTTTGTGAAAATTTGTAATTCTTACCTGAAATGCAGGCGATGTTTGTAAAAAAAATAAAATTTCATTGTCACGAGAATGTGCTACAGTCTGTTAGCGAGCCAGAGTGTTTACAAACATCTGGAGTTCAAAACTTTCTGTTTTCATAAAGTAAGTGTAATGAAACTTTATTGTATAAGCTGAAACAAAATTTAGTTTTTTTTTAAAGTGTTTTTTTGTTAATTTGCCAAAATATTTTATACATTTTAAGGATTATCTACCTGATGTTTTTTTTCTAGATGATGTTTTATGTACCTGATGTTTTATGTACCTGTTGTGTTATCTATGTGATGTTTTATCTAGGTGATGTTTTTTTTCTAGATGATGTTTCATATACCTGATGTTTTATCTAAATGACGTTTTATCTAGATGATGTTTTATCTAAATGATGTTTTATCTAGATGATGTTTTATCTAGGTGATGCTCTATCTAGGTGATGTTTTTCTCTAGATGATGTTTTTCTCTAGATGATGTTTTATCTAGATGATGTTTTATCTAGATGATGTTTTATCTAGGTGATGTTTTATCTAGGTGATGTTTTATCTAGGTGATGTTTTATCTAGGTTATGTTTTCTCTAGATGATGTTTTATCTACCTTATGATTTATCTAGGTTATGTTTTATCTAGGTGATGTTTTATCTAGGAGATGTTTTATCTAAATAATGTTTTATCTACCTGATGTTTTATTTACCTGATGTTTTAGTTAGATGATTTTTATATACCTAATAATTTACCTGTAAAAAATGTCTTATTAAAAGCATTATTGCCGCCTCTATCATTCATTGTAGTTTATATTTTATCTCTCATCTTTCTTTCTCTCATCTTGACTGACAATTTGCTTTATCTGTTGAGATCGACGCCATAATTTTCTAATAGAATTGATGCTTTTCGTAACTTCAGACGTTGGTCCTTTGAGTGGCAATAATCCCAAAGGATCCTCTTTAAAGCCTTAGTGGAGATAATAACTCAAGAATTGTTTGCATAACCTCCCTTGTGTGTCTCGTCGCCCCAGTCGCCTAATGGTAAAACAATAAATTAAAAAAAATAAGATTAACTCTTTCTGGTAAAAATAGTGTACACTGTTGGAACGAGTCAGAAACACACAAGGAGCTATTAAGCGATGTCATTAAATCCATGGGCAGATTTTAGTAGATACATAATACAATGTTTTGGTAGTCTAGTTATCCCTTTGTTAATCAGTAGATTTCTTTGCCCAAAACACACAAGATATTATTATTATTGCTTTTATATAGGCGCTACTTTCATGCGTATAGCATGCTCAGAGCGCTTTTGGTCCAATCTCATTTGTGGACCAGTGGGGGGGGGGGGGGGGGGAGGGGGTATCTAGGAGTTGGTTTTCCGTGCTGCCTTTAGGCAGATCAGTAAACACAACTCTGCCCGAGTCGGGTGTCGAACCTCGAGCCCCCTTCTAGGTAGCCTAGCCAAGCCAAGTTCAAGCGCTTGGCCTCTCGACCACGCTTCCCACGTGGATTTCTTGTTCTGCCAACGATTACAGTTTACATTGTGTGGACCTTGTTCATTCTTCATGATAGTTCATGATCACAAGGTTGATAGTTCATGATCACAAGGTTGATAGTTCTTGATAGTTCATGATCATAAGGTTGATAGTTCGTGATCATAAGGTTGATAGTTCGTGATAGTTCATGATCACAAGGTTGATAGTTCATGATCACAAGGTTGATAGTTCTTGATAGTTCATGATCATAAAGTTGATAGTTCGTGATAGTTCATGATCACAAGGTTGATAGTTCGTAATCACAAGGTTGATAGTTCATGATCACAAGGTTGATAGTTCGTGATCACAAGGGTGATAGTTCATGATCACAAGGTTGATAGTTCATGATCACAAGGTTGATAGTTCATGATAGTTCATGATCAAAAGGTTGATAGTTCTTGATAGTTCATGATCACAAGGTTGATAGTTCTTGATAGTTCATGATCATAAGGTTGATAGTTCGTGATAGTTCATGATCACAAGGTTGATAGTTCGTGATAGCTCATGATCACAAGGTTGATAGTTCATGATCACAAAGTTGATAGTTCATGATCATAAGGTTGATAGTTCGTGATAGTTCATGATCACAAGGTTGATAGTTCGTGATAGTTCATGATCACAAGGTTGATAGTTCGTGATAGTTCATGATCATAAGGTTGATAGTTCGTGATCGTTCATGATCACAAGGTTGATAGTTCGTGATCGTTCATGATCACAAGGTTGATAGTTCGTGATCGTTCATGATCACAAGGATGATAGTTTTTGATAGTTTATGATCACAAGGTTGATAGTTCGTGATCGTTCATGATCACAAGGTTGATAGTTCTTGATAGTTCATGATCACAAGGTTGATAGTTCTTGATAGTTCATGATCACAAGGTTGATAGTTCTTGATAGTTCATGATCACAAGGTTGATAGTTCGTAATCACAAGGTTGATAGTTCATGATCACAAGGTTGATAGTTCGTGATCACAAGGGTGATAGTTCATGATCACAAGGTTGATAGTTCATGATCACAAGGTTGATAGTTCATGATAGTTCATGATCAAAATGTTGATAGTTCTTGATAGTTCATGATCACAAGGTTGATAGTTCTTGATAGTTCATGATCATAAGGTTGATAGTTCGTGATAGTTCATGATCACAAGGTTGATAGTTCGTGATAGCTCATGATCACAAGGTTGATAGTTCATGATCACAAAGTTGATAGTTCATGATCATAAGGTTGATAGTTCGTGATAGTTCATGATCACAAGGTTGATAGTTCGTGATAGTTCATGATCACAAGGTTGATAGTTCGTGATAGTTCATGATCATAAGGTTGATAGTTCGTGATCGTTCATGATCACAAGGTTGATAGTTCGTGATCGTTCATGATCACAAGGTTGATAGTTCGTGATCGTTCATGATCACAAGGATGATAGTTTTTGATAGTTTATGATCACAAGGTTGATAGTTCGTGATCGTTCATGATCACAAGGTTGATAGTTCTTGATAGTTCATGATCACAAGGTTGATAGTTCTTGATAGTTCATGATCACAAGGTTGATAGTTCTTGATAGTTCATGATCACAAGGTTGATAGTTCATGATCACAAAGTTGATAGTTCATGATCATAAGGTTGATATTTCCTGATAGTTCATGATTACAAGGTTGATAGTTCATGATCATAAGGTTGATAGTTCGTGATCATAGTTGATAGTTCGTGATAGCTCATGATCAAAAGGTTGATAGTTCATGATCACAAAGTTGATACTTCATGATCATAAGACTGATAGTTCTTGATAGTTCATGATCACGAGGTTGATAGTTCGTGATAGTTCATGATCACAAGGTTGATAGTTCGTGATCGTTCATGATCACAAGGTTGATAGTTCGTGATCGTTCATGATCACAAGGTTGATAGTTCGTGATCGTTCATGATCACAAGGTTGATAGTTCATGATCACAAGGTTGATAGTTCTTGATAGTTCATGATCACAAGGTTGATAGTTCGTGATCGTTCATGATCACAAGGTTGATAGTTCTTGATAGTTCATGATGTTAAGGTTGATAGTTCGTAATAGTTCAAGATCACAAGGTTGATAGTTTGTGATAGTTAATGATCATAAGGTTGATAGTTTGTGATAGTTCATGATCATAAGGTTGATAGTTCATGATAGTTCATGATCACAAGGTTGATAGTTCATGATCATAAGGTTGAGAGTTCATGATCATAAGGTTGATAGTTCGTGATTACAAGGTTGATAGTTCATGATCACAAGGTTGATAGTTCATGATCACAAGGTTGATAGTTCATGATCACAAGGTTGATAGTTCATGATCATAAGGTTGATAGTTCGTGATAGTTCTTGATCACAAGGTTGATAGTTCATGATCACAAGGTTGATAGTTCATGATCATAAGGTTGATAGTTCATGATCACAAGGTTGATAGTTCGTGATAGTTTATGATCACAAGGTTGATAGTTCATGATCACAAGGTTGATAGTTCATGATCACAAGGTTGATAGTTCATGATTATAAGGTTGATAGTTCATGATCACAAGCTTGATAGTTCATGATCATAAGGTTGATAGTTCGTGATAGTTCATGATCACAAGGTTGATAGTTCATGATCACAAGGTTGATAGTTCATGATCATAAGGCTGATAGTTCATGATCACAAGGTTTATAGTTCGTTATAGTTCATGATCATAAGGTTGATAGTTCGTGATAGTTCATGATCACAAGGTTGATAGTTCATGATCATAAGGTTGATAGTTCATGATCACAAGGTTGATAGTTCATGGTCATAAGGTTGATAGTTCGTGATATTTCATGATCATAAGGTTGATAGTTCGTGATAGTTCTGTTGTAGACACCAACATGTTCCAACAACACTAAATCAACAGAATATTGTTGTAAATCGACGGCAAGTATTCACCGAAAGGTAGGAGGTAATAATAAAGATGTATTTTTTTGCAGCTAGTATAAACAAACAGGAATGGAGTTCACCTATCAAGTCCCAGAGTGTCTTATCTTAAAAGACACCAGTTTTTTTCTATCTAAATACCAGTACAGACCACAGACACACTTCCCAGTGCCGCCCCAGGTCCTCAACACAGTTCACAGATAGCACCAAGGACGTTCTCTTGAGTCAAGACAGCTCAGACTCCAATATCTTGCAGATCACTCCAGCCGGATCTCCAACAGTCCTTTTTCCTAGTATTAACATGTCTTCTACTGCTTGTGTTGCATGGTGCTCTGATGCGAACCATGAGTGTGGTATGAAAGAGAAGAATCAACAATATTGTTACAAATGAACAGTGATAGGTAGAGGTCAACGTATGACCCCGGCGAGATGACACAGCAGCTGGTGTTCCCTGGAATCTACATGTACAAACAAAGACAGGATGTGACGTGTCCTCACGTGTTGTTCCAGGGGACGAATAGATCTAAGTAGAGGGACAGTTACTAATGAACAGTGACAGATAAAGGTCACAACTTGTGACCCCGGCAAGATGACACTGCAGCCGATGTTTTCTGGAATCTACATGTATAAACAAAGACAGGATGTGACGTTTCCTCACGTGTTATTTCAGAGGATACTAGCCGTGTTTGTGCAACTTTGGACAAGCGATTAGGGACTCTATATAAGCCAGAGAGTTAATGTGAAAGTCAGTCGTATGGAGTCGTGAGTGAGCCGTTACAGTCGATACAGACTATGTAAGACGTGTGCGGCTCTGTGGAAGAGAAATGTGTACGACTCGGTGCAAGTTAACTAGGGTAGAGTTAACTGGAGTGGACTACTGTCGTTAAAGTCTATACAGCGAACTACAGTGGACTTGAGCCGTTACAGTCGATACAGTCGATGTAAGACGTGTGCGGCTCTGATTCGGTAGACTTGAGTACGACTTGGTTCAGCTTTGGGAGACCTGGAGCGACACTGGGAAGTGTGTCGTTGGTCTGTTCTGTGGAATACGGCTCGATGCAAGTTGAGAAGAGAGGAATTGCAACGAAGTGAAGAGATGCAGTGCAACGAAGTATAGCTAAATGTAAACTGACAGATATTGTACAGTCTTCTACGCTACATGTTACAGTAATGTTAGAGTTAATAGTCATTAAAGTTATATGAAACTGAAAGTTTAGTCGTCAAGTTCTTTACAGTGTTTTTATTTGTGTGCCAACTAGTACATTTAGCCAGAAGATTCAGAAATACGTAACAATTGGTGTCAGAAGTGGGATCTTTCTGGCTAGAATGTGTTCCATCAAACTTCTTAATGAACTTGACATGAAAGAACTTAGACAAGAGCTTCGAGAAAGAGGTCTACAGCTTAACGGAAATAAGGAAACGCTAACAGCACGTCTCAGACAAGCCCTGTTGGAGGAAGATGAGAATCCAGACACTTGCCAATTTGAAATCAAACCTAATACGATGGAGCTCCTGAGAACTTTGCAATACAAAATGAACTCGGTGAAAGAGTGCATTAAGGAGATAGAATCAGAAATCAACACCAGAATTTCTTCATTTAACCAGTTGATTAAAGTCATGAATGAGAATGAACAAATAGCTACCACGCCCAACAAGACAGAAGAACAAATAAATACGATAAAAGATCAAACTAGAATTATGATTAACGAGCTGCTGAACACCCAACATTATCAGATTGAGTCGACAGATGAAAGGGCTACACCATTGATGAACAGCGAACAATTGTCCAACCAAGGATGTGGCGATACAGACAATTACGATAGAGATGCTGGAGATGGTTGTGCTGTCTGTGACTGTGATAGCAAACCAAATGAATGTGGCCCACAAGAGATGAAAAGAGACGGTAGCTGTTACTATTTCAACGAGAAGCAGAATGAGACCGCTGAAGAAACAATAGAAGAGACCTATAGTTTGACCGAAGCTTTAGCTATAGATATACCTGATATGAGTACCGCAACTTGCCAAACAGATCAAGACAACGTTGGGTCTGCGTCCAAGCCTGTTGCTGTGGGCCTTAAAGACTTCTGTCTATCTGCCAGTGTCTACGAGAGGAACTCGAAGCTTGATTATTGCACTCATGCGTTTGACAAGAACTGTACGTACGTAGCTATGCAAGAAGACTGTGAATGCCAAGAAATACACCAACAAGCTCTAGACCTAACAGAAGCTTGTACAGCTATCAAGGTAGGCGCGAGAAGCCCTGGTGATAGTCAAGGAATTACAATAGAAACTGATGCTGAAGTTGATGGACCTTTGCACGTTGAATGTTATCAACCTGCCCCACAGTCGAGTCCTCCAGACTCGGAATAAGGTGATGACGTGTTTGACAACTTGCCTTCAAGTGGACTTGCAGCTCATTCGCAAAGCACCCATCGAAGAATAATGCTGAAGCAACTTGTTAGATCAACAGTCTTGATGACTACAGCTATGAAATACAATGCCTTCCTATGTGCTAAGTCGCTGCCATCAGCATTGATCGACAGGAAAGCAAGACAACGACAACGACATCAACGCAACCAAAGAAATATCAAATTGAGGAGGCGGAGAAAGCGACATATGCAGAGTGCAACGTGGATGGCTCCAACAAGATCAAGATACAAACCCACCCCTTCTCCCACTGATAGACCCCCACCTGCATTTATGAAACTCCATAGCCCATGTTGTTAGAAAACAAGCCCACCACTTCTCCCACTGATAGACCCCCACCTGCACTGATGAAACTCCACAGCCCATGTTTTTAGAAAGATTCTGTCCGGAACCATCAGACCAAAGAAGAAAGCCTTACTATCAGTTGAAAGTGTGAAGCCACTAAAGAATAATTTAAGAACATTCCTCATGAGAATAGCTTGATGAAGTATAACAAAGGTTTTAGAAGAACGCTAATTAAGTCAGAAGCAAGAAGGACAGAAAAGAAGTAGTTTAAAGATGTCAGAACTGTAGTGAGTAACCATCTGTGACAGAACTGTACAAGAAGATCAACCCAACAGGCATCGTACAAACCCAAAGTCAGTTGCTGTTGTAAGAAGAACATGTGAATATTGCTGTACTGTGATGAACCTGTGTATCTCTGAAGAAGCTCTGTAAAAAGATGCTTGAAAATGTAAAACTTAGCAAGTGAAGCACGAACTCGTTAGAATGCTGCCCAATGTCGTCATCTGAAGGTCGATGTTTCCATACCATGATTGATGAAAACATTTGTGAGGACTTGCTGAAAAATGAGGATTTCGCTCCCATTCTTCTATGGATAGAAGATGGACAACGGCCAGATTGAAAGAACATCTCTGAGAAGGGGGCAACCACGAAAGCTTCCTACTTGATCGTCGATCGATTTCATCAGTATCGTGATGAAGTAGAATCTGTTCGGGACGAACAGATCTAAGAAGGGGGCAGTGTTACAAATGAACAGTGATAGGTAGAGGTCAACGTATGACCCCGGCGAGATGACACAGCAGCTGGTGTTCCCTGGAATCTACATGTACAAACAAAGACAGGATGTGACGTGTCCTCACGTGTTGTTCCAGGGGACGAATAGATCTAAGTAGAGGGACAGTTACTAATGAACAGTGACAGATAAAGGTCACAACTTGTGACCCCGGCAAGATGACACTGCAGCCGATGTTTTCTGGAATCTACATGTATAAACAAAGACAGGATGTGACGTTTCCTCACGTGTTATTTCAGAGGATACTAGCCGTGTTTGTGCAACTTTGGACAAGCGATTAGGGACTCTATATAAGCCAGAGAGTTAATGTGAAAGTCAGTCGTATGGAGTCGTGAGTGAGCCGTTACAGTCGATACAGACTATGTAAGACGTGTGCGGCTCTGTGGAAGAGAAATGTGTACGACTCGGTGCAAGTTAACTAGGGTAGAGTTAACTGGAGTGGACTACTGTCGTTAAAGTCTATACAGCGAACTACAGTGGACTTGAGCCGTTACAGTCGATACAGTCGATGTAAGACGTGTGCGGCTCTGATTCGGTAGACTTGAGTACGACTTGGTTCAGCTTTGGGAGACCTGGAGCGACACTGGGAAGTGTGTCGTTGGTCTGTTCTGTGGAATACGGCTCGATGCAAGTTGAGAAGAGAGGAATTGCAACGAAGTGAAGAGATGCAGTGCAACGAAGTATAGCTAAATGTAAACTGACAGATATTGTACAGTCTTCTACGCTACATGTTACAGTAATGCTAGAGTTAATAGTCATTAAAGTTATATGAAACTGAAAGTTTAGTCGTCAAGTTCTTTACAGTGTTTTTATTTGTGTGCCAACTAGTACATTTAGCCAGAAGATTCAGAAATACGTAACAATATCAAAATTACACTTTGAAATAGAACATAAGCTGGTTAAAAATTTAACTTCTCAAATTTTGTTTTATCCATTAAAGTGAATCATCCTTTTTTTTTTCTTTTTGCCGCTTTATTACTATTTTGTAAATTGATTGGACATCTATATGATTCAATAATCTTTAAAACAGGATAGAATTTCAGTTAAATTATATCGATTTGTGGAAACACAAACTCAAAATCAACCCCCGAAGTGGTCCACCCAGGCAGGAAAAAGGCAGATTTCAATATTTTCAGAAGAATATTGGTATTAAATTCTATCAGAAGTGGTCCACTCAGGCAGGTATAAAGGCAGGTTTCAATATTTTCAGTAAGAATATCATAATGAAATTCTATCAAAGGCAAATGACAGAGAAGAATGGCGAAAGAAGGTTGACAGATCCTGTGTGGTGCCCCAAAGATCCAGCAGACCAAGGGATAGGTGAAAGTGAATGTGAAGTTAGATGTGAACCTGGTCTAACTAATGTCTTATAATGAGTATCTAATTGAACTAATTGTTTTGTAAAGGGTCAATCTCTTATTCAAAACCTCAAGAAACAAGATTACAAAGAGAGTTTGTGTTACACAAACTCAGAGGCGGCCCCCGTCGAAGTCGGATCCCTGTCGGATCTGCATATTCGCAAATAATATTCAAGAGGTGATTTAATTTTGATGTAAAATGTTTTACACGTTTCGGATGTTCCTTCAGAGTTGAAGATAATTACTTCCTAGTCCAAACCTCCCGCAGGATGTCGGGGGATGGGAGCGGGCAGGGTTTGAACCCTGGGCCATCCATAAATCTGAACGACAGTCAAGCGCGCAAACCGCACGACCAGGCAGCCATCCGATGGTCAAAAGTAATAATGTTTCAAAGATTCATTTGCCGTAAATTTAAATTTAAATTTAATAAAAAAATAGTAGATTAGTTTTAGTATATTAAAACATTACAATATTGATCAAAACGTTTGGAAATGAAATCTACACTTTTTTTTTACACTTAAGTTTAGAAATTGAAATTCTACATCTTAATCTAGTCTATTTTAGTCTAAACTAGATCTAGAAATTCTAGATCTAGACTCTAAAATAATTTTAATTAGAATATAAATCCAGATCTAGATATACTGTAATAAAAATCTAGATCTAGATTAAAAAATCTAGATTAGATCTAAATCAAGATATCATTCCTTTTTTAAACGCGAGTCACATAACGAGGCTTAATAAACATTACTATGCCGAGTTCTTTTTTCATTTCATTTGAAGAATTAATTCCATATAACGTCAGAGGGAAAAAAAAACACTACGTCACACGGCCTAGCTAGACTAAAAATCGCCTTCATCTATAAGAGCCATTTATCGAGTGTTCATAGACTTTGGTGCACCGAGTGCGTTCTTTAAGCATTTCATTTAAAGAATTAATTCCATATGACGTCAAAGGAAAAAAAAACACTACGTCACAAGGCCTAGCTAGACTAAAAAAAACCTTTATCAACACGAGCCATTTCTCGAGTGTTCATAGACATTGGTGCACCGAGTGCGTTCTTTTAGCATTTCATTTAAAGAATTCATTCCATGTGACGTCAAAGGAAAAAAAAACACTACGTCACACGGCTTAGTTAGACTAAAATATGTTTTCATTAATACAAGCAATTTTTTCGAGGGTTAATAGACATTGGTGCACCGAGTGCGTTCTTTTAACATTACATTTAAAGAGTCCATTCATATGACGTCAAAGAAAAAAAATTCCATTACCTCACAATAGGCTAGTACCGGTACCATAAAAAAAATGTCTTTATTTACACGAGATATTTAACGAGGGTTCATAGACATTGGTGCACTGAGTTCTAATATATATTATTTAAAAAGGATCAAAGCCACATTGTTTTTGCGTTTTGTCTGTCAGTCGGTCTGTCCGTTATCTTGATATAAAAAAAACAACTAAAAGTTATTAAAAATTGATTAACCTTTATTTTACGTTTCAAAACATCGCAATAATTTTTAGGTATGAACACAATTGAAAAGTTTATATAATAGATTGTTCCGGATGTTTGTATAAATAGTAAAAGAAAAAGAGAATTTCAGATAAATGTAATACCGTTAATTAAATTTTTTGGATGGTCTCGTATAAAAATTAGATGTACTACAGCCACGTGGAGAGATTTTCATACCTTACTTTGGTGTTTGGATTCTGTTTTCCTTAAAAATCGGAACATAATATTAACGATAATTAGATTTTTTAATGTTTTAGGTAGAAAGTTAAATGTACTGTAAGAGAGTAGTGAGTTAAAATATTTTTCATAAAAATCCGTAAAAACATTATTTCGTAAATGAGAAGATTATTTGTTTATTAATTAGAAGAGGGAGTTCAAACAATTATTTGGCGTTAGTAGATTTTTAAATAAATTCGGAAATTTCTGGCGACGATTTGTAAGAAACAAAATCCGGAACTTTCTTTATCGATTACAAAACTTCTATGTTATGTTTTACAAGAAAATTAAATGTCTAAAAAGTAATTTTCAGTAATCAATTCTAGTAAATTACTTTTTTTAAAAGCCTTATGCGATTTCAAACAATCATTAGGCATAATTCATGTTTTATAAAACAATATCCGGAACATTTTTACACTTAATGAAATATAAGTCAGTATAGAGATTATGATTTAGCATTAATATGCTATTTACATAAAAAACGGAACAACATATTATTGATAATGTGTTTTTGCAACGTTTAAGCATGGAAATTGAATGTAATATAAGTTAGAAGAGCAAACAAACATTTGTTGGCGTTGATTAGTTTTGCACAAAAAAAATCCGGAACAATCAATTTTAGATACTTAAAACTATTGAGATTGAGAAATTACCTTACCTAACTCAAAAAATGTAGAACCAACATTTTGTAAAATTAATACCACCTCAACATCCCTAATAATAGGCAGCATTTACAGACCACCAAATTCTAGTTTAGAATACATGCAGGAACTATGTAATCAGATTACTACACTTAAAGAGACAAATAAAAATGCAGTTTTTTGGATTATGGGTGATTTCAACCTACCTGATATAAATTGGAAAACACTAACCATAGATAAACACCAAAACCTTAAGGACATAAATGAGCTTTTCATAGAAACTTTACACAACCTAAGTTTAGATCAAATCATTAAAAAGCCAACTAGATTAAACAACACATTAGATCTCTTCTTAACCAACAGACCTGGATTAGTAGTTGATTATGAAATTATCCCTGGTCTATCAGACCATGAGATCATAAAAATACACAGTCAGATAAAAGCAGTAGCCAATACAAAACCCAAAAGAAAAATCTTACTCTGGAATAAATGTAACCTAACACAACTACACCAAGCTGCACTAAACTTTCAACAAACATTCTTATTAGAAAAAGACATTAACCAACCAGTCGATGACCTCTGGAATTTCATTAAAAACCATCTTAAAAGCATAATAGAAAATCATATACCAACTAAATACACATCAAACAAAATAAATAAATGCTGGTTTAATAATAGACTAAAGAAGCTTTGTAAACAGAAGGAAAACCTCTATAGAAAATTTAAAGAAACTAATGCAGAAAGAGTTTACAAAAAGTATATAAAAATTAAACACTTAACCCAAAAAGTAAGCAGACAGCTGCAGAGTGAATACATAAACAATGTAATATCTAAAGATAACAACAAAAACCTATGGTCATACATTAAGTCTAAGAAAATGGAAACAACAGGCGTAGCGCCATTAAAAGATGAACATAACATAATACATAATGATAATGAAACTAAAGCAAACATTCTAAACAAATACTTTGCATCAGCATTCTCAGCCCCAGGAGACAAAGACATATTACTGAATTTGAACCAAGTAGACAACATAGAAGATATAGTAGTACAAGAAAATGGAATTCAAAAACTATTAGCCAACACCAAACCAAATAAAGCTTCTGGACCTGATGGTATTCCAGCTAGATTACTCAAAGAACTAAGTAATGAGCTAGCCCCAGTGTTCAAAATACTCTTTCAGGCTTCACTTAACCAGGCCAGAGTACCAAAGGACTGGAAAGAAGCTAATGTCACCCCCCTATTTAAAAAAGGAGAAAAATCTGACCCAGGGAACTACAGACCAGTATCACTTACCAGCATCACATGTAAAATCCTAGAACACATAATATGTAGCAACATCATAAACCACTTAGACAAACATAATGTCCTCACACCATACCAACATGGCTTTAGGAAATATAGATCATGTGAAACACAACTAATAGGACTAATTGATGATTTTTCAAAAGGTTTAGATAATAGTGAACAAATAGATGCTATCTTACTAGATTTTTCTAAGGCTTTTGACAAAGTTCACCACCATAGTTTGCTTAAAAAATTAAAATATTTCGGCATTAATGGTCCACTGCATCAGTGGATTAAAGACTTTCTGATAGGGAGAGAACAAACTGTAATAATAAATGGCTCTAAATCAACACCGATAACAGTAAACTCAGGTGTACCTCAAGGTACAGTCTTGGGTCCACTACTATTTTTAATTTACATAAATGATTTACCAAATTGCATTAGTTCAGGAACAAAAGTCAGATTATTTGCAGACGATTGCATAATATATAGAACAATAAAAACAACACAAGACACAGATATTTTACAAAGAGAATTAGATGAATTACAGAAATGGGAATCAAATTGGAGCATGTCTTTCCACCCAGAAAAATGTCAGTTGTTAAGAGTAACAAAAAAACTAAAACAAATTAATTCCACTTATCTTATTCATGGCAAACCAGTATCACAGACTAAAAACGCAAAATACCTAGGTGTTATAATAAATGAAAAACTATCATGGAATCCACATATTGATGAAACTACAAAAAAATCAAACAAAGCATTAGGATTTATTAAAAGACATTTCTATAAATCAAATAAGAACATAAAACTAAAATGTTACTTAACCTTGGTTAGGCCAATAATAGAATATGCATCCTCCGTTTGGGACCCCTCAACTCAAGAAAACATTAAGAAACTGGAACAGACACAAAATAGAGCAGTGAGATTCATAACAAACGAATATTCACATTTGACTAGAGTAACACCTTTAGTAAAATCACTAAATTTAGAAAGCCTTCAGGACAGAAGGCTCAAAAGTAAAGTAGCAATCATACATAAAACACTGAACCATAATCTTCAAATACAAAAACAAAATTTAATAAAATACTCTGAAAGACACAAAGATAAAGGCACATTCCTCGTCCCATACGCTAGGACAAATTTGTACAAATACTCCTTCTTCCCTAGTGCTATTAGAGCATGGAATGGGTTGCCTGAGCTAGCCAGGAAAACCAGTGACTTGGCAGAATTTAAGTCATTGGTTAATATGCATGACTAAATGCATGACGCGTAGGACGTAATCATCTTCTTTTTTGAAGTAACGTCTGTATTATATAAGATAAGATAAGATAAGAGATGTTATGGGAGGAACATTAAAGGGTAAATCAGATTTTCAATAGCTTTTAGAGTTCTAGTTTTTTAAATCTAATCGTGACGGACAGACCGACCAACAGACAAAACGCACAAAAATAAGCTTCTTTTATTCGGATGGGGGCACTAAACAAAAAATAAATAAAATCTGATTTTTTAAAAAAGTTTAAGGAATTGGTTTAGCACCTGATCATGTTGCGACGTTACGCTACTGCACGAAAATCGCTGCATAAAAAGTCCATTTAAAAAAATGTGCGTGATATTTACATACAAAGTGCATTATTAGCCTTTATAAACAAACAGAAATGTTTTCTTTTAATTTTAGCAGCTAGTTGACCAGAAAAAACGTCTTTAACTATTATTTGTATTTGTTGTAAACATTTCCTGTACTTTTTAAAAATATATTTGACTTAGTGATACTGAAAATACACAACAATTGTCCATCTTTGTTAGCATATTGTAACATTGCCTCCCTTACATTTACGTAATTGTTTTAGAATTGGTTTATTTTTATGAAAAAATCGCTTGCATAATTAATTTTATAAATTAAACGGTTTGCTTTTAGAAAACCAAAAGTAGCCGTTGCACCTAAACTTTTCAAGCCGGATTTAATGATGAAATAATATTTTTCATATCTCTTCTAGTTTTCGAGATCTGAGTGTGACAGACGGACAGACGGACAGACGGACAGACGGACAGACGGACATTTTGCACAAACCTAATAGCGGCTTTTTCCCCTTACGGGGGCCGCTAAAAACATTTCGTAAAAAAAAATAATAAAAAAATCCTTTAGTTTCGTGTTGCATGATTGTATAAATTATCAACAGTTCACGTGATAATATAAAAACTAATTATTAATTGTTGTTTTAAATTATGTCCGACTTTTTTGCATAGTAAATAGATTTTTTCTTTTAAAAATAAAGTTAACATTTGTTTTGTAAATGTAGTATTTGCATCATTGTGCAGTGGCTCCTAAAGAGGTGAAGTTTCCAGGCCCCAAAGTCCCAAGCTACTTTGTTCATATATTTCAATAGATCTGTAAAGATCCTCCCTTAAGATTTTCGCCGTTGAGGGTCCAAAACTAAAAAGTTTGAGAATCCCTGAATATGACTCCTGTATGTGGATCCATAGTTCACCATCTCCGTGACCTCACGTCAATCAAAGATAGGCAATGAACAAAGAGGCAATCAATGTGCAAACATGACTTTTTATTGGCAAATTTGATTGAAGTTCCACAAATCTGTGACCTCTGGATCCCTGTTATCTCTGTAAACAAGAAGAGCTGTCATCTTATAGTTTCACAATTCTCAATGTTAGGAATACACTGAGTTCTGGGGGGGGGGGGGGGTTCAATCATTTCGGCTGAATATTTCTACATCAAATGTCAGGTATGAACTAGATCTACCGGCGTGCTTACGTTGCTATGGGTGCAGTTTGAGTTGACCTCGCATCATGACGAAAGTTTGTCTGATGTTTATTTGTTGTTTTCGTTGTTTAGGCAGGCTAGGAGTGCGCTTTGTTTTGGGTAGAAACTCTCTCTCTCTCTCTCTCTCTCTCTCTCTTTCTCTATCTACGTGACTCAGTAGGTTTGTGTGGCTTGTTTGTCTAGACTATACCACAGTGTGATCCGATAAGTGAAATTAATTCTCAATGTCCGACTGTTCAGATCATTGTACAAATGATGCAAAGCTGATTCTTTGGCGAAGATTAACTAGGACGTCATATAGCGAGCACAAATACCATCCATCTTTACGTCACCCAAGTAACGTCCTAAACTCCCAATGTTTACCGGGAGTCCAGCTCGTAAGCTCTACTTTAAAAATCATCACAGGAAACGGCTAAATCACCTTCAATCACCCTTCAATCACCTTCAATCACCTGCCTCTTGGGACCCGTTTTCCTTTTTTTTTAGTGATTTTATAAAATTCTCAAATTACAAACTGCTGTTCGCTAAGACATTCATCATTTCATAGATTGGGCCTGCCAAAAAAACAACAATACTACACGTGTAATGAAGTACATCTCTTAACTTATAGCATAATTTAGTTGTGTGGACCCCATCCAGTGGCCTCGAATCTTTCCATAGCTTACCTATCCCTTAGTCTGTGGGGCACCATGCAAGACTTGTCGACCATATTTCTCCATTCCTCTCTGACTTATGGCTTAGTTAGAACTGCTATCAATGGCAGGCCCGTCTATTCTTTTATGTTGTCTTCCCATAGCTTTCTCTGTCTGCTTCTTCTTCTTTTTTTACTGGTACTGTTCCCTGAAGGAAGATCTTTGCGAGACCTTGTAATATGGCCATAAATTATTGTCAAGTAGACCTTCCCCTATGCCTTAGTCTGTTGGGCCGATGGGGCACCACACAAGATCTGTCGACTGCTCTCCCTCTCTCTCTCTCTTTTGCCTTGGGTAGCACTATCGTCCATTCTTTTATGTTGTCTTTCCATCGCTTTCTCTGTCTGCCTCTTCTTCTTTTTCCTGGTACTATTCCCTGAAGGAAGGTCTTTGCAAGCCCCGAAGATCTTGTAATATGGCCATAGATTTTTAGCTTGCGATTTTTTAAGATAGTTAGCAGGTCATCATGGTGTCCAATGGCTGCAGTAACCCTGTCTCGTATCTCTTGGTTTGTGATGCGGTCTTTATTGCAGCCTCTAATAAAAACCATATACACCGATTGGAAACAGCAACCAAAAGACTTTGGTAAGGTTGTCTTAATGATTGTTTCAGATTGTATTACATAATTAATGGGCTTCATGAGAGTGATTTTGTCATTGTCCCTCTAACACAGGAGGGGGGAGGGGCTAATTACGGACCGCAGGCCACATGCGGCCAACCTGAGTGTTTTATACGGCCCGCGTACACCTACAGAAATCAGGTGATCCCACAGTATATACAAATAAAAATGCGAGTAATTTAAAAATAATTCTAAATATCTATATAAATTATTATCTGTGATAATTTAACAACCTATTAATCACAAAAAATAATATAAAACTAAAACTTAGGTATTTAGTCTAGATTACCTCCATGCAAGAACGTCGCAACCACACCTTTATATATTGCATTTCTTTTATGAGTAAAGCATCTCCTTCGCTCGTGCACTGCGAAGAGTATATCCAGAACAAGAAAATAGCATTAGAAATGACATGCTGCATGCAAAACAACACTATAATCCACACATCCAAACTTAGCTCACATCACTTCAAACTTACAAAACGAGGCTACATAACATGCACTTTTCTCTCTCTCTCTCTCTCTCTCTCTTCATTTTCTTTCTTATTCTCTCGTTCTTTCTTTTCTCTAATTCTTTTTTTCTCTCGTTGTCTTTCTCTCATGCTTTTCTCTCGTTCTTTCTCTCATTCTCTCTTCCTTTCTCTTTTTCTCTCTTGCTTTCTCTCACTTTTCTTTTTCTCTTACGCTTCTTCTCTTTTTTTCTCTTTCATGTTTTCTCCCTCCTTTTCTACCCGTCCATTTTTTTTTTAAACTTATAATTTGTTATAGCATATATCACATAGAAGAATACGTTTTCTATATACATTTCTCTCGCTCCATGGAAAGAGCAACAAGGGATATTTACATCAATCTTAAAATTGTTGCCTCGTTGAGTTGCCTCCCTTAGGTTATTACACTATTAATCCGAACAAACAGATCTAATTAGCTTTCTAGTTTTTGTTTTTAAATTATTGCTAAAACGGAAGTGACATCATCTTGCTTATGACTCACGTAAGAGGAAGTAACTCGGCTAAAAAAATAAAGACTGTGGCTTCTAACATTTCCGGATTTGACCTATTCCCTTCTTATGTGACTAAATAGGCCAATTCTTGGTCTTGTTAATTGTACCTCAACATGAAATAGTTATCTAATCTTTAAATTTTGGACAGCGGTTCTAGCATTATTTCTTTTTTTTAAATTATTATTGCCGTATTGCGCTGTGTTAAAACAGCTGATTGTTTTGTAGTGTCTTAGGTTGATAGGTAGAGTATAAGAGGAGCTATACTGCAGTGGGACAAAGACAGGCAGACGTTACGGTTCACTAAGTCCATGGACAATCTTAAACATGAGATATTCCTGTTCCCTCACATTGCTAGTGCTTGTTCTGGCGGTGTGACCTGCGTGGTACAAGACAGAATTCATTCATTCACATTAGTTTCGCTTTGTTTGCATGTGGGTTTGTCTCATGATGCAGGGATTCTCTGATTGTCTCATGGTGCAGGGATTCTCTGGTTGTCTCATGATGCAGGTATTCTCTGATTGTCTCATGATGCAGGGATTCTCTGATTGTCTCATGATGCAGGGATTCTCTGATTGTCTCATGATGCAGGGATTCTCTGATTGTCTCATGATGCAGGGATTCTCTGATTGTCTCATGATGCAGGGATTCTCTGATTGTCTCATGATGCAGGGATTCTCTGATTGTCTCATGATGCAGGGATTCTCTGATTGTCTCATGAGATGTTGAATACAGGGGTGGTTCTCAGATTGTTTCATGAAATGTTGGATGCCGATATTCTCAGATCGTCTCAAAAAGCTGAATGATGCAGGTTACCATTCCTTAATGGTATGTTGGGTGCAGATATTCTAATATCGTCTCAAGAGCTGAAGGATGAAGGAAACCTGAGCACAGCATTTTCAATAATGTAACAATCGAAATATAGATGAGGAAGCTCTAGAGTTTTAAATCGTGTCAAAATATGTAAAGTAGTAAGGGAAAGTCCACCCCCCCCCTTTTTTTTTAGACCTTCCGATCTATAGTGCAGATAATGTAAAGGTCATCTGTTTCTGTGGTCCATGGTTAACGAGGGTGTCATGTGGCCAGCACAACGAACCCAAGTAATGTCAGGAACCAATTAGAGCTGGTCTCAAAGGCGCCCTAAAGATCCAGGATTCGAACCCGGGACTCCTATGTTCGAAAGCCAAGCGCATTACCACCGCGCCCCCTGAAGAATGTAAATCTGATCGTAAAAATGATACTGTAAACAAAGTACTGATTTAACGATTTACGTCAATATGAAAATCTCCAAGAGCTTTGATACTGTTACAAATGAACAGTGATAGGTAGAGGTCAACGTATGACCCAGGCGAGATGACACAGCAGCGAGTGTTCTCTGAAATCTACATGTACAAACAAAGACAGGATGTGACGTGTCCTCACGTGTTGTTCCAGGGGACGAACAGATCTAAGTAGGGGGACAGTTACTAATGAACAGTGACAGATAGAGGTCACTACGTGTGACCCCAACTTGATGACACTGCAGCCGATGTTTTCTGGAATCTACATGTATAAACAAAGACAGGATGTGACGTTTCCTCACGTGTTATTTCAGAGGATACTAGCCGTGTTTGTGCAACTTTGGACAAGCGATTAGGGACTCTATAAGCCAGAGAGTTAATGTTAAAGTCAGTCGTATGGAGTCGTGAGTGAGCCGTTACAGTCGAGACAGACTATGTAAGACGTGTGCGGCTCTGTGGAAGAGAAATGTGTACGACTCGATGCAAGTTAACTAGGGTAGAGTTAACTGGAGTGGACTACTGTCGTTAAAGTCTATACAGCGAACTAC